>NC_051136.1:2166079-2405143 GCF_014839805.1 Manduca sexta
AAATATAATAAATATTTTGTAAAACGCTCTTTTTACAGTAAACATTATATTAGCAAAATAATTACAGAATACTAGACATTCTTTTGACAACGTCCAGCCAGAGAGAAGAATATAATCATAGAATAGTCGCGCGTGATTACATCTTCTGCCAGCCTGCCCGCGCAGCCGAATACTTCCGGAAACGCCCGATGTCATCGGCTAGGATAGCGGCGCGTAACATCGGCCATCCTGCAAAGTGAATACCAAAGGTATTCACAAAAATAAATTTGAGAAAGCAGAACTGAATCGGATACTTATATTTTAAACATTTTACCAGTAAATCACTAACTATTCCCGATCGATTAACTCTTTTTATAAAAACCAATCAAGTCTTGCTTATCCACAATATCCAACAACTTATCCATTTTGCAATTAACTTTCACGCTATATGTGTATATGATTTATTTTTCGTTAGTACCTAAACCCCGTTTCCTTACTTCATTCCCAGCAACCAAAGACCTTCATTCTATTTACCAAAGTTTACATACAGTTAATGCTGAATACTAGTAGCAATCATAGAATGCTGAGAACCAAACTTAAGTTTAAAAAAAACACCCAGAACAAATAAACCTTTCAAAGCAAAACCTCCAATTAGTAAGACAGCAGCAAATGAAAAGGAATGAGAAGCACAACTAAAGAACTCCATAGAAGTCGCAAAGGAAGTTAACACACAAGATAATATAACACACAATAAGGACTTATCAGCACACGATTCATACATATAAATAAGCATACGCAACATATACCAACTCAATCAAATCAATTAATCAAATGGTTTACGAGTAACACAGCATAAAGGCAAGAAGCGTTAGAAAAGTCATAACTGAAATTAAATAAAATATTTCAAACTAACATGCGGAAGATTGCCATGCTTCCAGATTATAAACACAGAAAAAATGCATTCAAACGACCAGAGGCATTAAGAAAAAGACGGAAAAATACAGATAGCGAAAAGAGATTAGATCCCCAGCATAAAGGATAAAAACGGCATAATAGAAACCACAATACGAGAGTCTTTATCAAAGCTACTAAATGCATCCAAGAATTATACACATGCAGAAATAACAGATCCGACCATTAAAGAACCGGTACCGGAGACAATCTCTGAAAAATAAAAGTAGTCAAATAAAACTCCAGGTGCAGAGAACATCAGCAATGAACTTCTCATCGAGAACAGGGACATTATTAACACCTACACTCACATAGTTATTGACTGAGGTCTTAAGAATAAATTAATTTCAAGTGGACAACAATTACTATTATACGACTACACAAGAAGATTGAAAAGGACATTTTTTTTTATTACTAGCTCTTCTAACCTAATCGATAACATAAGATGTACAGACTCCCAAATTAAAAACGGATACATTAGCAACAGAACTGGGTGCACGACTTTCGAGAAGTGAACTCTACATGCAATAAAAGTAAATTAGGAAACAAGTTACATTGTGTTTGAATTAGTAATAACGAATTAGTTGAAGTCACAAATTAGGGACAGAATTTATTATTCCAAGTTTCTTAATCTGAGGTACTTTACCGCTAAAATACAAATTTCTTGAAGCATATTATTGTGGACTGATACATTCGCCACAAAGGCAAGTGATGACTATATTTGATTCGCCGTGTTGGCAAGTTGAAAGTCACTCTGTTATGGAGACGGTTGCCAGAACGAGAATCAGCAAAATTAAGTTTCATTAACAAAACAGAGTTATCAATGTCAACGTTAACCCATTTTTGTAAAATAAAAAGAATGATATCTGCCATCTCGCGTCTTTATTCAAGAAAACTGATTTTAAATTGAGCAAGTCTAGATTCGTAGCTTTGTAAACTGTGGCAGTGGTTATTCACGTGTGAAAAATTTGTTATAACAGTAAACCAATTGAAAGCGCAGCCTACCCCGTAACTATGAGTCGAATAGTCAGTTAAGCCACGCGTGTCAAAACACTTCCTAAATGGGATATTATTTAAAATATAAGAAACACTAAGAAGACTATAAATCTTAACAGTTTGAATAAATAACTATAGGTCTACAACTTGATGTCAAATATCTATAAAGTCCTCGCTAAAGTGATTCTATATCGCAGGCATAACCAAGACACTGGACCAGATTCAACTAAGAGAACCAGCAGGCTTAACCGTTACCCCAGTGTTTATAAAAAACTGTCACTGGCGATCGAAGCCGATGTGGAGACATGTGATTTACAATTACACTACTCAAGTACAGCGTTAGCTACACGTGTATGTTCCGCTTATATAAACAACCAGCACAGAGAGAACATAGCCAACATGGAATAAAAACAACTACAGCAATTTTCATATGCATTACACAATGTTGGCAACTCATCGGAACCAGGATTTGTACATAATTTTCGGTAATGTCAATTTTACATTCCGTAAATTGGGCTCCTTAATTAGTATCGGTACTGAAGCACACATCCGTCGCTACTTCTACCGAATATGTTTCAACTTTTTTTTTTATTATTATAACACTACTTGTAATTTCTCGCCATATAATAACATATATACAAAATGACAATAACTGAACTCTAAACATACTTTTTTTAACTATTTGATTAAAACATCAGCTTCTAATGACCCACTAAAATCAGAAGACATCCATCTCTGAAGTATCATCATGACATGAATTCCTTGTGCATGTCTGCTCGATAAAACCACGGTTAAAATATTTCTACAACTCAACAGGTTAACAGAAAATAACTTATCATAAGCAGTATAATAGATGTCAGTCGTAAGGTTTGATCTGATATTTTACTTTTTTTTTGTTCATAATGTTATTACCAACAATAAACCACCACCACCATGGTACACTTCAAAATTGCAAGAATACTCAAAGACAAATACAAATGTTTTTGCAATCTCAGATTACCATTCCCACTGTTTATCAAAAAAATTGAGCGAAGGTTAACCAACCAAGCTTAGTGTTACAGCTATTACGACAACACAATCCAGTATACCATTTCAGAGTCACCATATTGTACCCTTATTTATTCGCAGAAATATTGCTTACATATTGTACCTTATTAGTATACTTAGAGAGCATCAATTGTTCAGAGCCATTGCGTAAGTGCTATATAAGAATACCAAACATTTCAATTAATAAGCCAGTGCTTTTCAATTTATCCCGAGTCCAAGTACAGACAGAATAGTTTTTTTATCATGCTCCAAACCAGATCAGTGAGGGTATCTGGAACAGAAGATATGTATGTTATATTATATTATTATATTACATTTCTAAACAACAACGTTTGCTCTGTCTTATTTTCTTTACTATGTTTTCCTAAATTGCATTTATACATCAACATAGTTGACTGGATTTTGGAACCTCGTATACCACAAATCACATAATATTGTACTCCTGCCGTATATTGTAGCTTAATCTCTTTATGTCAGACTGTAAGCTTTCCATGTAAGATTAATGAATTCACAGATATTATATATAGTTTATAATTAAATATAAACAATAAACCAGAAACAGAAATAGAAAAACAGAAAAGAAATTAAGTAAAACAGAATTAATGAAGCAGATCAGTAAAATAAAGCAGTCAAATCAGACAGAGTATGTTCTGACGTTGTGTTACCAGGTGTCTCGATGTGCGCGGAATATCCCGGTTATCAGAGTTCTGGAGACGCGTCCCGATTTGCGACTGATTGGGACATAAAATGTCCCGAAAATCAATAAATTTATCAAAAGACATTATTATCAAAAAAATAAACAACACATCACATCACTAGCCCTGTAGGTATAGTTTTATTTTGTTCTGTTGTTTAGAGACGCAACTGTACCGTGATCTATAATTCGATGTTAAAACAGAAATTGCAATGAAAACAAACATTAGCATGACTTGCAGTATTTTTTTTTTGTTTTGTCTTTCGACCTTCAACCTGGATTCCGATTTGTTTACCTGTTGCCCGATTTCAAACAAATAGGGCCTAGTAACACTAATCAGAATGCTCATGGCTACAGACAGAATATGATCAGAAGGCTCATGACCACAGACAGAATATGATCAGAATGCTCATGGTTACAGACAGAATATGATCAGAATGGTCATGGCTACAGACAGAATATGATCAGAATGGTCATGGCTGCAGATAGAATATTATCAAAAGGCTCACGGCCACAGACAGATCAGATTAAATAAAATAAACAGTTACGCACGTTCGCATTGTCAGCCTGAAGTGTTGCGCCACCGATTTGACTTCACATGACTCCAGTCATTCCTGTCTCCAATGATTTAGTTTCTAAGAAAACACCCTCTCCAGTGAGCCAAGCAGCCGGCATAACGAAGTTTTTGTTATGAATGTCGTGAATCGTACTAATGTGCAGACATCAATTCCATATGAATTCCCAACATATTTATTTCAACAGACGTTGACGTTGCCATGGTAACTAAAAATCTGAGAATCTGGTAATTTTAATTTTGGCATTCAATGATTCATCACAGATTTATTCCGATAGTTCTCTTCACATTCGAATTCAATGTAACTTCAAATTATCATTTGTATAATCCCACTTCTGAATGTAAAACGCTCTTTTTACAGTAAACATTATATTAGCAAAATAATTACAGAATACAATTTTAGACATTCTTTTGACAACGTCCAGCCAGAGAGAATAATCATAGAATAGTCGCCGCGTGACATATCTTCTCTTCTGCCAGCCTGCCCGCGCAGCCGAATACTTCCGGAAACACCCGATGTCATCGGCTAGGATAGCGGCGCGTAACAATTTAATTGTACTTTTGAATATATAATTTTTACTCATGTCAATGCTTGACAAGCTTACAACAGTACACTGCGATCAACTCAAACCAAAATAAATTACAAGAATAAACCAAACAAGTTTATTGATACAAATATAATAATAAATAAATGTAGTACAAAATTATGAGCTGTCATCGTCGGAGGAGTAAAGCGCCTCACGTGGGTTGAGCAGACGCGGCCGGGCCACCAGCGTGTCGGCCGAACTCGTCGCGCTGCCGCACGGGCTGCTCTTGTCCGACACGCTCTGGGGAGATAAGTAAATACCCATGGTTAAACAAACCACTTTAGGTAGTCCTTTGTTGAAGCTGATTGAGGAAGAAGGAGAAGGATAGAGCTAAGAAATTTATTAGATAAAATTGAATTTTTACCCAATTGTCTCGCATTTTTAGTTAAATTGTAATTGCAACATACTTTCTTATACTTCTTCTGCGCCGCAATCATTTCTTCTAAAATGCGTTCGTCGTGTGAATTTTTGGTGTCTCCCATATATCTCTCAATCATTTCCGGTTTCTGAAACAATCGTACTTAATTATTTAATAATATAAGAGAACTAGTTATGAACTCCCCTTGTGATTTGCAACCTTATCAGTGTGAATATTTGAAACGACAGTTTCATGTATTCAAAAATGTTTAACACTGATCTTCAGCTCTTCTTTATAATCAAATGTGGCATATATTTGTTCTGAACAAAAGAGTACCTTATCCTTTCCGCCACTTATTTTAGCCGACATTGTGGCGTAATGATTCTATGTCAAATCTTGCACCACTTTCAATTATGCTATCACCATCACGAATCTCACCATCTCCACATTGTCCCTCGTCCTCTGCGTGTCTCCGAGCAAGTGGGCCGACTTGGTGGTCTTGTTGACCTTGACATTCTCTGTGACCTTGGCGTGTGTACTCTGAGCCTTCTTCGGCACCATGCTGACTCTGTCGCTTGTTTCGAACTCGTCCATCTCAGACACTTCCGTTATCGCTTCTGGTTGCTTCTGTTCTGGTTCTTTCTTTTCGTCGAGACATTGGCTGCAAGATAATGTGAATTGTATTATTGTGGCATAGGATTACTGATTTGGGATATTCTAACAGTGCTTTAAGTATACTATGCTAAACCTAAACCCTTCAATTTTGTCCCCAAATGGATAGTTACTGTACACATGGTAAAAAGCCTGCAGTAAATTTTGTGATCTTCAAAGGATTTATCGTCTCTCAATACTCGACATTATATTTGTATTTCGTACTTATTTCCCTTTTGTTTAATTTGTTATTTTAAGATTAAAAAGCTGGACAAAAAAGTATTCGGCATAATTTATATTAATGTTTAAAACATCTCCTTACCCTTGACACTGATTGTTCTTAATAAACGCGTAAATATCCTTGAAAGCTTGCTGTATGTACGATAAGGTGTTCTGATCTATTGGAACTGAGCTGGTAGATCCGGAGCTGCTCGATAGATCTCCGGACCGAGAGCTCGCTTGGAACGATTGTTCTGAACCTAGAGATAATGAGTTTTCAAGATGTATCAGGAGATGATAATTTGAGTTACTTTCGGAAACGACTCGAAGGATTTGAATACAGATTTGGCTGTGATTGTTAACGAAACTCTAAGAAACCTTTAGCTTTCCAACTGTAACACTATATACTGTCCCACTGCTGGGCACGGGCCTCCTCTAACTACTGAGAGGGATTAAGGCCTTAGTCCACCACGCTGGCCTAATGCGGATTGGTAGACTTCACACACTCTCAAAATTCCTATAGATTAACTTAGATTCAACTGTAATTATATGGTCAAAAATAGAAAGTAAAATGAATACTCAATCCAAAAGCAAACAGACGTATTTTATAAAATCCATACAATTGTTCCTATAAAGTTCCCTCATACCCGATGACGTGGCTCCGTTCGCCCACAATCTGATCTGCTGTTGTTTTAACTCCCTCATCTGGTCCACTAACTGCAAGTTTAACTCTTCCAGCTGCTGTCTGTGCGATATCTCCTCTTGGAGTTGCTCTTCTAGTATCTCTGTATACTCTCTAAAAATATATTGAGACGTGACAAATCTTTCTTCTATCATCTTTTAAAAATACTTTAAATTACAAATGACTTCTAACCAGTTCACGTCCCACCAATGAATTATTATTTATGGTGATATAAAACATAAAAATAAATTTCACATAAAATACATTAATGACTCGAAGACGGAATTGACAATAGTTTTGGCAGATGTAAAGATGATTTCTTTACTAGCCAATTCTGGCCAAAGAGTTTAGTATATGGAAAAGTATTATTGCAAACTCTTTTCAAAAAATATTTCAAACTCTTTTCACAAATTTAGTAATAAAACCTCGATAAAGGCGCTGTCCCTTCAGGTGGGAAAAATATAGAATCGGTAAGTATATATTTTTTTGGATCTATTTTATTGTTTTAGACACAGCACGCAGTTGTTATTAAATATTGACTCAACTGACTACACTCAGGGCGACACGACGACACTACAGGGCTTAACTGGCTTTTGATTCTTGGTTATTGATGACTGTTCTTAAGGGTTTATAAAGGCAAGGAAATAGATTCAAATATATACTCACTTATCTTTCTTCACCACGTTAGCTTTGTTCACATATTTTGTGGGCACATTTTTAGTGACTACAACTCGGTCCTTTATTAATCCATTCCTACAAAAACAGTGTAAATGTATTGCTCAGAAATGAAGTCATCCTTACAAATATTGGTCGTTAAAAAAAAAATGATTTTTTTGAGCGACCAATATTTATAATCATATAAGCTCGAATAAAAACTGATACATCACAGAACTCCAGCGCTCATAAATAAAGAAATGATCACGTCACTTACTTGGATGCAGAAGTTTTAACCAATCTGCCGTCACTTGAACACCCACTCACGTTCCCCAACCACGAGTACTATAACAAAGGATATTGCAACATCTTTTATAACACGGTTTTTTTTTGTTAGCCTGACTAGGGTCGACTTATATAAAAACACCGGACTTTTGGGTGAGCGCTTTAATCACTCGCAACCCTTGGAAATTAAACGACCATGCTGAGGGGAACCCACTAACGGTTTACGAACCTCGGCTCTTGGTCATTGGGAGAGGATGAGACATCAACGATTAGGGATATTGCTACAGTCGAGCTATAGGAAGATATTCAATACTTACAGAGCTTAGAAAGAGTGACGAAGAGACTTTTTTTTTCAAAAGAAGAAGAAGCTTTAGAAAGAGAAATTAGGATAGTTTCTTTCCTTAACTTCTTCCGTAGAGTATCGTTTATCACTCACATCTATTTAGGGATATGTCCCTGATTTATTCTCTATCATACCCCGATGTGCATTACAAAGGCTTATTCTCTATAACAGCGTATACTGGTCATACATGGCCATGTTATGTTATCTTCGTCATAGAGAAAAAGGCTCCTGCCCAGTAATGTACAGAATTTGAAAGTATCACAAGCTAATATCATAGCTCAGGACGCTTACCTGTCCTCCAATACCTCTTTCATTTTCCCTCAGCGCAGACCTCACTTTCGACAGTGATTCGCTTAAGATATCAGCGTTATGCCTTAAGTCCAATACCACAAGGGTGGTGTTCGATTGCATCATTTGTAGTACAGCCTCCGAGCTCTGTTCCGTTAGACCGCAATTTTGCAGGTCCAGTGCTAGAAAAAGTTTAATACTAATTAAGTGTTTCTTGACGGCAGAAATTGACAAAGTGGGGTTACCTTACCTACACTACTAAATACATTCTCGCATACAAAACACTAACTAGGCAGTTGGACCTAGTCATGCATAGGTTTTACAAAGGGTGTGTATCTTTTTTATTTGGCCAAAAATGGCTGTCTTGGTTTCATTTCTGCCCTCACTTACGGAGACAAAGGCATCATGTGTCTTCTGTCTATATCTTCTCTAGCAACAGTGGCGTAGCTAACAAGGTAGAGGGGCCGGTGGTCCGTAGACCTGGGCTGATATAAAATAGGCAGCGGCAGGAAAACTTTCAATCAGCCCTTAAAGATATAAATACATAACTCACCCTTAATCCACAAGTCATCAGCCAGCACCTCTAGCAGCTTGGTAACTCCATTGTCTCCCAACTGAAGGTTGCCACAGAGCGTGATCCGCCTCAGGCCCGCCATAGTGTCCAGCTCTGGCAACCGGTAACGCAACGTGTGCACCCAGTTCTCGCTGTAGCGGTGGATTTTTTGATACTGAAACCGATTTTTTACTACAAAACTAGGCATTTACCACGTGATGACTGAAAATGTTGAGACGCTAAAGGATAGTCATACAAAATGGAGATTTAATTTGGATGACTCAATTACTACAAAGTAAAGAAATTGATAACATCAGGAATCAGGAACGCAGAATGCAAGAGCCAATATTGCAGCAGCAAAATTCATAAAGCAATTCCACGTATTATCTTCTATAGTTGATGATTCTTCTATTTAACTACAATCTTAATTGAATAACAAAGATGTTAAAGAGGCATTTCGATGACTATCTTAACTAAACACCAAAAAATTTGAATGCAATATCATGACAGGTACCTTAACTAAGTCAGCAATATAACTAGCACCAACAGGAGTGATATCACAACCTGTCAGGTCTAAAGTGAGTATGTTGGGCAGGCAACGGACAGCCTTGCAGACTGCCAGACACCCAGCGTCGCCGAGCAAGCACCGCGGCAGGTACAGGTGTTGCAAAGAGTTGTTGGCTAGAAGCGCCTGAAAAAAATATTCTATAACTCCAGTAACGACCTGAGCCACTTGTTTATTTTCACCGGTGGTAGATCTCTTATATGTGAGAGTCCGCCTGGGTAGGTACTACCGCACTGTCTATTTCTGCCCCCAAGCAGCAGTGTGTAGTCACTGTTGTTTTCCGGTTTGAAAGACATTGTAGCTAGTGCAACTACTGGACATAATAAGACTTAACACCTCATTTCTCAAGATGGCGAGCGCAGTACAAAACAATACTTCGTATTTCTAGGTGTTGGATGATGTTATTACTGTTTATGCGCGGTCGTATCACTTACCATCGGGCGAACGGCAAACTCGTCTCGTCATACAAAGCAATAAAAAAATGTAACTAAGTATATTTTACTGGTGCAATTTCATGCGACGCTTAAACAAACTTACGAGCTTCAAAAAAGCTTGGACTTCATTACTATATGAAAAGCGGTGCAACAGCCGCAGGAATGCGGGATTACGGAAACTCAATGCAAGGTTTCAAGTATTGATACCGAAGTATGCTCAACATTGATGTAAACCCTGCACCAGAGAGTGGAGGGAAATTGAAAACTTACTCGTATCTACCATCAAGGCACATTTAATTTCTCACAATCTCTAATAATAAAACTCGCCTCACAAAAAGGATTCAAATACGGTATCTTGAGCGGCAGCCCTTCGAGCAGTATGGAAGTGAGCAGCGTGGTGTTGGACAGCAGCTGTGAGATAGCCTCCATCAGGTTGGTGAGCATGAAGTTCGTCAGGATCACGGCGCGTTTGTTCACGGTCTTTGCGAGACGCTCGCAGTCTATGTGCTCTAGAACTGATGGGGAATAGGAGCACGTAATTTCTTTTTTTTTACAGAAAAAAAAATGAACTCCTTCTTTGAAATGTCTATGGGGTGTGGTACATGCTATTCAATTACACGGCATACAATAATTTATTGTAAAGGAAAAGTATATGAAATTAAAGAATACATTATTTTTTCATTTCTTAAGTTTTCTAAATAGTAGCCCGACAGTATTATTCCGTTAAAAATCTACTTTTGCCGAGATTAAAGTTGGTTTCCATGTATGTTTATAAATTTTAAATACCCTCCTTTTAAAAGTGACAATCTGCCAGTAGCAATACCTGGCTACCTGCTTTTTACTTTCCCTTTGTATGTGGTAAATACCAGTGGCGAGGCGTCCATACAACCAGATTCCTAGCGGCTTCCCTTTTAAATATACTTATGTTTGTCTGATTTTTTTGTTTTCTGTTAAATTGGCCGCGATATGTAAAGTAAGATATTATTTTTGCTTTGGGTTACCTTTTGAAAAATTTCATCGTTTGCCACTAGTAAATACAGCACTAAAATTCATACCCGTTTTAACTTGCTGTCTGCACCTAATGGACACTGAATGTAAACTCAGATCGCAACTGAGAGCGTTCAGGATAGGCGGCCAGTCCGCGTACTTGATCCTATCCACGCAGAAATCCAACACCTTGCCGTTAGCAGACGGTAGGACATTGTTCAATGGCGTGAGATTCTGCAGTTTACAACACTTCACATAACACTGGTGGAAAATGCGACTGCTCTTTGGTTCCACGCCTTTCCCGACCATATTTTATAACGCTTAGACGTCCAGATAAAAAGACGAGGAAGCGCGTTTCCGCGGATGAAAAAAAATATTTAACGTATAAAATTCCGATAATTGAATAGTAGCTAAAAAATATTGACTGCTTTTTGAAATTCGATCTTTATTGACATTGACTGATGGATATTTTTTTCTTGTGTTTCAAAGTGGCCAGTATTTTTTATTTAATAAAAAGGTATAATATTGTTTTACAAAGAAATTATATTCCTAAGTTTGTTTCTATTTGTATTTGATAGACTTAGTTATATAAGTAACTGGGTCCTTAATAGGAAGGTACTTTGTGTAATACAAACGAGAAAAATAATGTTGAATCTTTTATTAAAAAATATTTGTGACAATATTCAAACAATAGATATATACTTTCACAACATAAGCCTGTCATAACAATTTAACATCGAAATATCGACACTTTTAATACCAAACTTCAACAGAAACAGACTCATTGCTGTAAATGACTAACTAAGAATATTTGCAAACTTTTAATACACACCAAATTGGCAAACTTTAGATCGTAGCGTCAAGCGTGAGACTCAAACTAAGTTTAGACTAGCAAGTTCTTGCAGCAATATATTGCGCAAGATCTTCTAGATGCGTTTACACTAGCAGTAATATATAAAAAATTCTATACATGAGACTTGAGGCAAGTTCTACATATTCCAAAAGTTGCAGAAGACTGCTTGCCGTGACCGTTTATACGGTACAAATCGCTTGCGCAATACAACTTCTGCAAGTTTTCTTGCTAGTTTATATCCCGTTTAACGCCCTTTTACCACTTATGCTCGTCAAACGCGTGACGCCATGATCAAAAGCAAATTTTAACATAAATAACAAACAATACTTGTAATTTATTTTTTTTGGCACTGGAACTATTTCACTGTCAGCCAAAAAAAAATATTAAAAATTACATTCTTTTCTACATACTATATGTTCCGCCAACAGGGTTAAAAAGATAAATAAATGGTTAAATTATCGTGGTAATGTAAGGTACGTTTGGTCCAACCAATAAGAGAGCATCAACAGAGATATCATTTGCGCCCAAAATCGTAATAATTTTTCTGAATTTTTATCGATATTATAATCGATAATGTATGACACTAATTATACGCCTGCAAATAATTATGGCATTGTTTTATCTCCATTGCGACGAATGTTACAACTAATGATCATGTCAATTAAGTTTTTGTTTTTCTTTAACTTTTTTATCGTGGTTAATGGCCTGAACCGTCAAAAACACGTTAATCTTTGAATGACTGATTCTAAAACAGTAAAAAACATATTTTCACAATGTAAGAACCGGTAGACAAATTTTAAATAGTATTTAATAAAAAATATATAACCTTTAAAAATTGTCATTTAAAAATATCACTTTTTTATTGCCTACAATAAATCTAAAGTACACACACCGTCACCTATTTATCGTTGTTTTGTTAAGTTTTCATAATCCGACTTTTAAGCATACAACGTGCCATTAAAGTTAATAATCTCGAAATGAAGGCTGACTTGCACAACCACTCACTAAATATAATTAACTCTAAATATATTTTAATAATAATGCTGTCTTCCTCAACCCTTAATGAATGAATGACAGCACGAACTTTTAAATGTGTTTAGCGCTAAACATTTTTAGTCAGTCGTTGTGCAAGCCAGTCTAAGTTATGGTAAAACGTTTCATATAATCGATTTTTTTACTAGTAATTTATGTTGTAACATGCTATAAATGTATTTTGCTTTAGTCACAGTCATGCTCTGCCATAACTTCATCAGAAACTATAAATTGGAAATATTTTTAAAAAGTTTAGACAAGTGACAACTATGGAGTGCACATAAACAATTTTCTTTTGAAATTGCAAAAAAATAACGGGTTCAAAAATACCACGTATCGATTATATCGTATATTTTATTAATTTCAAATATTCAGTAAGACACAGGTACTCAGTCAGTGGTGTAGCCAAACTATCGATATTCACTCAACATCGATATAACAAATAACATCCACCGTCAGTTGTTAGTTATAAAAATACTTATATTAATTTTAAAATTGCATTTTCTATCACAAGTTTAGCCTAATCAAAGGATTTTCGACTCTATCGACAATACCAATACTACTGGCGTATCAGACTATCTTAGTCCATTACAAGACATATGACAATTCGCTACTGAATTCAAATTCTATTTTTTCTTAGAGATTTATCGATAACCTCTATTATATAAAAATCGATAAACCTTCTCAACTCATTACGTATCGAACTTTAGTTGACAAATAACATCGATTCAGCAGCGATTGCATTTCGATTAACCCCACATCGATATCGATAAAACCTATCTCAATAAGAGCCGTGTGTTATTCGGCGTAAGTGACGTAGCTAGCGTTGAACGACGTTTTTCTATCAGACTCTGGCTGTTCGGCTTCGCTTTCGGAGTTCGATTCGGTTTGCCGATTCACCCATTCGCTTTCGGGATCGGAGAATATGTTGCGGTCAGCTAGAGCATCGTCATCCATCGCGTCCATATCGAGGTCATCTGAAATAAAAAGTTTAATATTAACTATTTTATTATCAATGTCTTTGTCGATATAGATATTGGTTTTTTTATATCATCCCGCAGTCTGGAATTATGTACCTAAGGTAAAGGACAATAGATCCATCTCTTTATAACTACGATATAACACAGAAATGTGGGTGTCCTCCAAAAGGTGAAATAACATGATGCCATCATTATCCATAATATGAAGGCCGCGGCTATTTTTTTATACTCGCGCGGCAAAGTAACCCCACTAGACCTGATAGTAAGTGTAGTGGGGTCCAATAGAATGTCGACTGACGAGAGATGATTAGTCCTTGGTAGTCGACAAAATTATGCCGGCCTATTGGACCCGGATATACACAGATTGATCCCGGAACGCGACACACTTACGTGGGCCACTATAGCGGATACACTTACATGTATCTCTAACTTTTTTATTATGTCTACAAAATTCTTGTATACATCTCACTTAAAATTTAGTAGCATTTCATTAGCCAGAGAGTAACAATGGGAACACACCATTACCAGAGAGCAGTTCCGCGGACCAGTCATTGTCGAACTCCAGTTGTTTGTTGACGTCTCTCTCCGTCGGCGACTGCACGGCGTCTGTATCCGCATCCGTCACGTCGTATATTTCCGTCATTTTCATCTGGAACAATATTTTTAATTAGTCAAGTAGCCGTCTACTGTATAGGTAATATATTGTATTATTTCACATGTTTGGGGATTTTATAAATTTTTGTTTGGGGTTTGAAGTTGAATTATTATGATAATTCCATTATTACGATATACACAAATAATCTACTCAGGAATAAAACTAGAATTGATGTAGTAGTCTATTGATCCTGTGATCAATTTGGTACCAAAAGAAGTAAAATAAATCAGCTGGTTGTAATAGGTTTGGGGATATAAGACGTTAACGGGACATAATTATTTTTACCGCATTTAACTGTTAGACGGTATAAAACTTTAATGTTCATATTTAACAAGACGTCTTTTATTACGAACTTTGTAAGAACGGATCTCATAAATTGGGACAATGTTAGGAAAACTAGAAAGATTTTTTATAACTTTCTGCCCGCCTCTCTTTCCACATCTACCGGATTTAATCGTGTCATCATAATAATATAAATAAATAACATCAGGCGAAGGATCCATATAGACCGATTTCTACCGACTTCTTTCGTAATTTATTTAAAATCTAATAATTATTAAAACAATTTGTAAATTTGTAAATCGCATTTATGCATATTAGTACCAAATGTTGTGTCGAGTTACTTTTCAGAAAAATTCACTCTGCTATTGAATAACATATAAATATGTAAAAAAAAAACAAGACGCAATTGCGATACAGCGCCGAATTAACGCACAACCATTTAACATTTAACCCCGCTGCACTTTTACTCGTATATATCTATAGTTGGGGTGTTTACTATCTTTGTACGAATAACAAATTGTGACGTCATACTAATTTACGCCTTGACTCTACGAGTAGTTGACCTGTTGCACTTTCTGCATTATCTTTGAAAACATTAAAAATTATAAATACATACTGCAAGGCACGTGACGTCATTCGTTGCGAAACGATTTTTGTACGATAACACAACGAATAAGACGTATCTAAAGTAAAACAAAACAGGAAATCACAGATTTCTACAGATTTTTGCATAACGGAATTACAGAGTAATATGAAACGTAAGATTATGCAACACATGTGGTAGACAGACATGCTAGTCACCTTTTTTGTCTCTTTTGGTGTGCGGGTATGTTCTTCAGTTGACAAACTTTAAAGTTTGCCAATATATTTGTTTTTCAGAACTCCTAATGTTTTTAAATAATAAATAATTGTATTAATTATTGTTTTAGGAAAATATTGCGACTGGTACGCGTAACAGTGCTAGACGTAGTGCTTTTGGGTAGAAAAGGTGGACGTCGCATCCGAATGAATTTCTGTCTCTTTAAAGGGCACTCTGATGATCTAACTTGCAGTATTAATTATAATCTAAGCTTAATTTATTTTTAATAGTTCTTTTCCTTAGAATCAAAATTTTCTTAAGGATTTTATATGATTATAAAATTACGAATTTAACATCCAATACCAAGAGTTCTTAGAAAAACTATGATTTATCTTTCCTATTACTGCCCTTACAATGATTTACTATTTGTAATTTCGAAATCAGAAATATTATCAAATAAGGCCGTCCTTTACTCAAGTCCACCGCCAAAAATAATCAAATAAAGTCCGCATCCTACGGCGATAACCCCGCGAAATGAGAAAAACACGCGGATGACCCGCGGGCAGCGTGCGCGCGCCCTTACATCGTGCGATGTACGTCACTTGATAACAAGGGTCAAGTTTTATAACACTTGCCAAGGGAAAGTGCGGCACTGCTAGATACTAGGCGATATTTAGTGGAAGTCGCATTCAAAGGAAAGTTTAAACATAGATAAGGTAGGAATTACGTCAGATGATTTGGTTGTTAGAGCCCGTTAGAAATAATTTTAAAACGTACTATAGACTTATTTCCTATGTTTCCGCGAGTGTTAAGTATCGATACATCTTGACTTCGGATTTTATCGCGGTTTTATATATTTAAACTTTCGTTTCGAAGACTTTGCAGCCTTCGTGATCACGGGGCGGCCGGTCAGCCGTAAGTAACATCTGCTTGACTGGAGATCTTTCGCTTCCAGAGATGATCGCAACCATCTGTCCCGCTACAGTTGCGACTACCTATACTTCGCTACAAATTATTTCCTACCAAAATATGTCTACCGGCACTGACACCGTACTACGAAGCATCTTACGACATTGTAAAATCTATTCCAGAAATGTACAGCAGTGGCGAAGGGTCCGTATAACCTAATTCCTACCGGCTTCCCTTTCGTAATTTATGTTAAATCTTAATAGAACTATTTCCAGACCGCATTTATGCATACTATTAAAACATATAAGCTGTGTCGGGCAGTGGCGAAGGGTGAAGTTTTCCGAAAGAGAACCCGACACAACATATAAGTACTAAAATGCGATCTGCAAATCGTTCTAATGATAATTAGTTTTTACATAAATTGCAAAAGGGTAGCCGGAATCAGGTTACATGCACCCTTAGCCACTGGTGTCAGTTTCCCTATCGGAAAACTTCATCCATCGCCACTGATGTACAGCAGAAGCGAAGGGTTTATATTATAATCCGATTCCTGTCGGCTTCACTTTTGTAATTTACCTAAAATTTAATTATCAGAACAATTACCTACGTATTATGTTGTGTCAGGTTTCTTCTTGGGAAACATCATCATTCGCCACTGATATACAGTGCAACAAACTGAAGGAACAAGCTCACCTTATTCTCACCGTCCAGGTAGTAGTAGGCGAGGAGTGCGTCGTGATGAGAGGTCACGTTCAGGATCTGTTCGAACGTGTCCGAGTCGTCATACGTTATTCGCATGTCGCCGTATGTCACGCGGTATTCGCTTGCACGTCTGGAACGAAACAAATTGAGATACTAAAAAATTTATTATATTTTTTGTAGTCTATTTTAGAACATAAAAAGAGATACAGTATTCAGCTGATACTCAGTACTCGGCAGTATATATTATATCTTGAGATATGAGAAGACACAATATACACCGGAAAATATCATTAGAAAAAAATTTGATGATAGCTTAGACAATTTAGAGAGTTGTCTCTGTCACCAATAATTAGGTGACATTTTGAGCTGACTTGCCGATTATTTCTATAGTTCATTTAGATAGATATTTTAATAATTAGTTTCTTTAAACATAAAACAGGTCAAAGTCAAAGTCTTGGTTGAATAATTGGCGTGATGTTCAAACCTATTAGATACAAAGGTTTTGAACCGTTCTTATATTTATCATAGATAGTTATATCCAAAAGTAATTATGGAACATATGACAAAAATATTTTAAGTAACAAATTCATTAAAAATATTTAATTCATCTTATTTTATTAAATAATAAAGTTTTTATAATTAAATTATCAACATAACTTATCAAACATGCGGCCAACTGTTAAAACAGTAGATTAAAGTGTCCTGCATAATGTATAAAGCTTAAAACCTTGTGTTCAGTAAACAAAATACAATGGCAAACAGCGAAAATAATGTCCCGACTATGATAATATTTTACGAAACTGAGTAAAACGTGCCTGACGGTAAGCATTTCCCAAACGTATTTCCAAAGCGGATATTTAACAATTACGTGTAATTAAATATGCATTGGCTTTGTAAATAGATGTGGTATGTGTTTCAAGGCTACTACCATCGATATATATGGCAATTAATACTAAGTACATATTTTAATTTTGAAAAATTGTATAAGTGGTTTCTACACGACACTGAAATAAAACTATTTTACAGATTTTATCTCGGTTTTTTATATTATTGTTTTTACGACGTTTCGAAGACTGCAGCCTTCATCGTCACGGGGGAACTGAGGTGTTGGTCATCCGAAAAGTCAAAGTTACAATATCTACCTACATTTTCATTACATTACAGTGTAAATAAAATAGTTTTATTTCAATGTCGAACATTTGCGTAGACATTAGATATCATTATGTTCTATACGAGTTTTTATAATTTTACCCCACATTAGGTAACCGTGGTGTACAAAGTCTAAGGTTATAAGTAGAGAAGGCCCGTGCCTAGTATTGAAATATTGAGAATGGATTCTATTTTGATTAATTATTATTACCATAACCCAAACGAGGTTTCAAAAACAATGCCTGTTCACAGACTTCTGTCTCCTATCTCTTGAAATTAGGTCACGTAATGTTTAGTCATACATTATTTTATTTCTCTTGATAAATATAATCTCGTCAATTTCTCATCTTTTAAGGTTCATTGATCTAGTGGCAGCATACGTATGCTGGAAAACGTTCGTGGATTCTGGTCGAGGTTTTTATTTATAATATCTAATGATTTCCCGGGATAATATACAGATTAAGTACTTGTCGAAAGTGTGACGAAAATAATACTGCGAATCGCGGTTACACTATTTACTTCCCCCTACTCCCTCAGGCTCAAGTCGTTGCCTTATAAATGTATGCGCTATCGTTCCATGTTTACTACAATTACGCAGGGCTTTCTCTACTTGTAAATGATAAATGGATTTTATTTGCTTCCCAGAGTGTATTGCTCTTAAACTTTTTAATTTTTGTCTCATATAAAACTCCGTACACTGAAAGCATATAATCAGTAACCTATTGGCATCGTGTGACGTCAAGAATGTGCGCATTATTTTATCTCATCGTGTACGCTCCACTGCTTATGCGGAATAATTGTGATTGTTGAAATGGCGTAAGTCACAACGTTAAAACATTTTTGCATAAATATACCATATCATATTTAATGTATGTGTTCAAATAGATTTCTTGATAGTAAGCCATCACCGCTAATTCATCGATACATGATACAATGCTTGTGAGTGTATTGTTCAGTATACCAAAACCTTTATAAATAAAAACAAAACGAGGTCTTTCACTTTATTATGATTTATATTTTCCATGCAAATAACACGTAAACCTATTCCAGTTTAGTTGCCTCGTTAACACAAAGCGATCCCTGTCGATTAATAATGAGGAATAACTGATAGGTGGTCGTATAGGGACTACGAAACCTTTATATATAATTATGACACTAATACTAGTGTCATGTTTGTCATGTCGCATACGTCTTTTATTATCATCATCATCAGCCACTGGATGACATACGTCTTTTATTATCATCATCATCAGTCACTGGATGACATACCTACGTCTTTTATTATCATCATCATCAGCCAATGGATGACATACGTCTTTTACTATCATCATCATCAGCCACTGCTGGACATGGGCCTCCCCAAAGATTTCCAGATCGAGCTATTGGAAGCGGCCCGCGTCCAGAAACCTCTTGCCAGTATGTCTTTAGCTTGGTGATAAAAGCCAAACCATAAAGAGTAGTAAAACCGCATTTTTAAACCAAACGAATTTCTTAATTAGGCATAACTAACATCACCTACTAGGCCAGTCGGGTAACAATGTGATAAGTTATTTATTTACGTTATTATTGCGCAAAAAACGTGCCTATTCATTACGAATGAACTCAACAGAACGAGAGGGTTATATGTTACGTATTTATTTATTACTGATAATATTCCTGACACATCGTACGATTTTCTCATGCTCCAATGCGAACAGCGTTGATTGGCTAATAAAAAACCAGGATTAGCAACTTAATCGTTGCCAATAAATTGATTAAATTCTTCTCCAAACAACTTAAGAACCCCAAGGTTGCGGATCAAGTATCAGTAAAATTATATTATTATCACCTGTTTTGTATTTATCTGTCATGCAAACAGTAAGTACGATTTATATCTAACGCGACATTTTTTTTGTTATGTAATATAACTGTTGCGTATTCATGATATAGCACTATATGCGTGCGGCATAAACCTTTAAGATTCCCAAACTTCACTACATTTTCAAGCACACCACAGCTTTTACTCTCGAAGTATAGGGGAGGCAGAGAGGCCAGTTTTTTGTTCTCCCTCCCAAGATGTGAAAGACCAAAAATTCCAGATTCCAGGCTGATACTGAGCAGAGAAACTCAATATCACATTCCCCATCTGGGATTCGAACCTGGATCCTCAAAACGTTGGTCGTACCTTGGACGCCATACAAACTATGCCAGATAAACATTATCAAGATGCAAACCTATGAATAGACAAAAAAAAGTTCAATATCTACTTATGGCCCCGTTACGTAATATAATTATGCATTCGTGCATTTATTTATATTTACCCTAAATTAAGTAACCTTCCGTAAACATATTATCAAAAGCCAAAGAAAACATTTCTTTTAATATTCAAGTTGGGCCCCGAGTAACCTATGCCAATGAAAACGACTAATAATGACATATTTAAACAAGATATGGACTCGCAAAAATTAACGTTACTCGTATACTTGTCAATATTTGAACTAGATGACCCAATAGAGGTACTTTTGTCTTTTGTGTCGGTGATATAAACGAAACAGTTGTAATTAATAACATTATTGGTATACATAATGATCAGGGTATTGTCTAATATTTAATTGAAATCAAACATGACGAAAAATCCAAAATGGCAGATACGACCTTTTGTAAAGGGTTATTAAAAATAAAATAAAATGCTTTATTCATCACGTAGGCGAACATAGTTGCACTTATGATATACTCAAGGTACATGAGAATATTTAATTATTACTTAATTAAATTAGCTTATATAAACAAAGATAATTTATATTGAAAATAAAATAAATGAAAAATATACTTAGTAAACAAAGAAGCCAGCTCGGGCTGGCAGGGAAGAAGAAATTAAATGATGTATATATGTATTTTTAAATAAGCATAATAACGGAGTAACGCGTATTTATGGGACTTAATGTGCGCCCAAAAGTGAAGGGCAGTGCCAGGCAATGTTTTTAGATATAATGGTTACATTTAACCTATACTTTTGTCTTACACTAATGTGTATGAGTAGTAGTAATGCTTATCAAAAGGCAAGCGACTTACTCATCTTATCTCTTAGTTATATAAAAAACAATGAACAAACAGCAATATAGATTCGCAATCAAACCTACACATGCGAAATGGGGCACGCGGATGACATCCTTTGTGGTTTAATCAAACAATTAACAACATCTGTTGTTTATTGTTCACTCAACAACGGCACAATAGATAGCAATATGTTATCTAACGATATTACTAATATAGAAATTTCCTATAATTTCCTTATTACATAAAATATGTTACTCGCTAACTAAGTCAAACGTGCCTTGTTCTAAGAAATATTTTTAAAAAACGTCTACAAAATACCCGAGTAAAAAGTCTTGGTTTTTATTTTTTTTAAGATATACTTTATACACATTACACGTGTATGAAAGATATTTGTATGTTTTTAAATTCTATGCTATACTTATTTTTTTAAGCACTTGACATAATCATCTTCAGCTTATGGGAGCTGGTGCTGAACATAGGCTTACTTTAAAGATTTCCAGATCAACATGTTAGAAGCATGCACTCATAATCTTTATAAAACTACAGATAAAGTTACGCATGCAGGAAGTGTTTCTTAAAAAGAAACAATACTATCTATGATCACTATCTTCACTGCCTACTATCGTGTATTTAATTGTCGATTACCCATGATATGAAAAACAATGTCTTAGAATAAACTAGACTAAATTATATAATATAATGTTATCGGTAATTAATAATATCAACAATTAATCTTACAATGATTAGTATTAAATACAAAGGGTATATAAGAACGTTAGCTACTGAAATACATTCTTTAATAACAGAAAATAAGACATTTCTATAAGATCATAGATAAATAGAAGATTCGCCACCGAAAGTAATTTTAATATAAATTGTATCACAATCATTGAAATCATGTGATCCCAATGACAATTAAAAGCAAACGTGGCTCATTAATGTGTTATGAATAATCATAAATATTATTTTTGTTAATGGAAAAATATAACATTCAGTAGATACCTATTTGCGATAGTAAAATTATAATAGCACAAATCTTAACGGTCAACGAATCTCAAACTGAAGCTGTAGTGAAGATAATATGTAATCCGATGGGATTACATATAATACATTACACTTTGTTCTATTTTCTATGATTGTAGAAAACCTTCTAGGCTAAAGATCTTGGAGTGTAAGCTGTGACTAAAATAAGGTCAGTACAAGTTTTAACTTTTCCTCAAGCGGAAATAGTAGTACCTACTCCCATTTACCAGCGGAATGTTTGCCGGCAAACATGACAGCTACATGTCATTACGTGTGTCACGGGAATATAACCTTATTATATACTACATAATAAGGTTATTTTTCCGTGACATGCACAATGTCATGTAACTGTCATGTTTGCCGGCAAACATTCCGATGCTAAATGGGTTAAGAAGTACTTTGTTGGTACATAGAACACATCGCATACCCTACATAGAAAATACATATCGAAGCTTGAAAGGGCATAGCCTGGATCAGGGGTTTTACATAGAACCCTTAGGTATTTACTTTTGTATAATGTACATGTAAGGTAAAAAAACATTGGTATTAGACCTAACCTATTTGACATTGTCCATATCGAATGTCGACTCAAATGAACCAAGACAAAGGCAGATAAGGCCGTATTTTGAATGTCACACGGTTGCCAAGCGATTAGAAATGGTACTTTGTTCCGGGTGCGCTAGTCGTATATCGCACGGCAGTGTTATACTTTGATAATAAAAAATTTGTATTAACGATGCAAACGATTACCTTTTCGTATCTGTTATCTTTGTTTTTTAACTTTGTTAAAAATCTTTAATATAGGGTCGTAGATTATTTTAAAGCAACAACAATTGGGAAAACTTTTCTAGAAGATTCTAGTGACTACATCGCATATAATTCTTTTTTTAGTAGTTATGAATAACTTACTCGACCTTATTACTAATATTATAAAGGCGAAAGTTTGTGAAAATTTTTGGAGGTGAGGTGAATGTGAGGTGAACTGCTGAACGGATTTGGATCATATTTAACCCACGAGTAGACCATGTCCAGGATAAATACATATTAAGCTACTTTTTATCCCGGTAACTTGCTCCCATGAGACATAATAATTTTGTTTAATAAATGGCGCTGGGTTAGCAAATAACGTCAACTTTTGTAAACAGCACGGCTTTATACGCGAGCGAACGCACAAGCAACATCTTGTGCTTGATGTATTAAGAAGGCCATCTCCAAGTTTTTATCGCAAAATAAAAAAAAACACCTTATACAAATAATCACTTGTCTTCTCTGCTCACTGAATCAGTCAGAATAGTTTTTTTAACATATTGTCCGAGTTAGTAATTTTCATTACACTCAATGATGTGTCTAACTAGGTCAAATATGTACCATTTTTGAACATACTGAAGCACATTAATATTATATTTATTGCGACTGCCCATGATGGTGTGAATTTCTTTTTATTGAGAACCACTGTCTTATTTAATATCAACCAGCCCAAAGTTGAACGCCCCAAGTTCCGGTTATAGAAAACGGCATGTAAACTAACATTTCGCTGTTTATCTCCGCGTGACGTCACAGAGGATCGCTGAAGGTCGCCAGCTATCTACCGATATGCAGCCGGATTAAAAAAAGGATTATGTGATCGAAAGTTTTAAATGCGCATTAATGTCACGTTTGTAAACCTGTGCGGCTTTATCGTGAGAATGGATGTGATATACGAGCATAGAAATTGATAAATAACGGTATAGGCCATAACAGAAACTCTTCATCAGAGCTAGGATGATAGTGATTTTAGCAATGCTGTTGTGTTGCGGTTTGAAGGAAATTATAGCCAGTGTAACTATTGGACATAATGAGACGTAACATTTCACGTCTCAGGATGGCGATCGCAGTGGAACACTAAACAGTACTTCGTATCTTAAGGCGTTGGATAATGGATGGTGTTTCTATTGTTTATGGGCGGTCGTATCACTTACCATCAGACGAAGGGGAAGATTGTCTCGTCATTCACAGTAAAAGAAAAAAAAAATACACTGAGTGTCCTAGTAAAGTCAGCAACATTTCATTTTTTCTGCGATTAGGTGCATGCTCTATGATATTCCGGTTTAAAGGAGATTGTAGCTGTAATTATTGGGTACTTAGCCAATATCTCAAGGTGATGGGTGCGTTACGCATGCAATGATCCTGAATTCAAAATTTTGAAGAATATCGTTCTATTGACCAGTTTGGCTGGAACATCAATATTATCTATAGGCAGTCGTAGCTGCTAACATCAGGCATCTAACCAGTACATGTCATCCAGTTGTAAAAACATCCTCCCATCCAAACTACCTAAAGCCTCAAACAAAGCATCACAAACCTCCTCTCCAACTGGTATCCCTCGTTCATCTCCCTCTTGGCCTCGGCTGTGAGCTTGTAGTATATCCTGGCGGCCACCTCGGACCTGTCGTGCGACGTGTACACGAACCCGTGCAGCTGCTGCAGCAGGTTCAGGCTGAGCCGCCACAACGACTTGCTCATCTTTGGTGTGCATGTCACAAACCTGGGAACAAGTTGGTGGTTAACATTTTGAGGTGCTAAAATGGGTGGGAGAATTGGCTTTGTTAAGATGGAATATTTATTAATTTATTTACAGCATGGAAAACTTACAGCTATATAATTATATTAGAAATAGCAATCATTTAGGTGTCAAAAAGCCAATAAAAAGTTCTCACTTATAGAAATATTAATATATTATATCAATAACAAATTTAAAAATTTAACTATTTTTCGGATTTTAACGCAGTTTTTATATTTTAATTTTCTCCCGACGTTTCGAAGCCTTTGCAGCCTTCGTGGTCACAGGGGGGGGGGGTCTGTCAATGTCAATGCCATGTCGAAAAATAGTTTAATTTTCATGTCTAACATTCGCGTTAACATACGACATAACAAATTTGTGGTTGTCGTATGTGAAATAAAAAACATACATGCATACTGCATAAGGATCAAAATGTTCTGAACTTTATTGTATCCAACTAAATATGAATCGTCAAAGGTGATTTATTCATAGAGATCCTTATCTCCGAAAGAGATATCCTTCTGAGCCATCTTCCAGCTCTTATCCGAATACGTAGGGTCAGCGAAATAGTGTATAGACATGTCAATAAAGTATGTTTTTTTTTTATTGATATCTATTATTTATACATTTTTTACTCCGAGCCTTTGCCAAATTATGCGACTGAAGTTCGAGTTGTAAAAATTGCTAATATAGTAACAATGGCCTATAAATAAATCGCAAATACATAATGGTTTTAAGCCTAATGCGAGATATAAGTGTAAATGTAAACAGGAAGTGATGTGCAACGTACAAAGAACAATTATATTAGCTACGTTTCATTGATTGCGATTACTAGTTCAAGGTCGAAATGTATTGTTTTGCTAACGCTACATTTATTTTCAATGCAACAAAGTTGTTGCCAGTATTTTTACAAAAAGCTATCTTTTATATTTATATTTTTTTCTGCTAGGGTTTCGACAAATTGCATGAATGTATGGAAAATCAGCAAAAAAATAACATACTGAAGGTACATATTCGCACTCAAGCAAAAGATATAAAATACTTAAGCCGTATTTTAAAATATGAGGTGGAACTTCGATTGAGGGGCGAATACTTCTCTTTGAAATTACGTGCCATCTAATGAAAGAACAGCTTTGATAGTCGATAAAGTAAATAAGGGATTCTTTACTCGTCTTGATTTTGCGAAAGCTGTCTTTCGATTAGAACGTCCATAATTACAAAAGGACGGATAATCCCCATAGACAAAATAGTGCCTGCTGACTTGCCATAATCGACAAGAATCACACAAGGTTCAGTAAGTAGGTATTAGATACGTAGATACAATCAACAAAACAATATATGTATTATGCAATGTTTTTGTATATTAGAGTGTGAATATAAGTCCTATGTTAAAGTGGCAGCATCATGGGGGGAGCAACATTCGTAATGTGATTTAGAACTAGTTTACATAGAAAAAATAAAGAAATCTTGTTTGCAAGTCCGCGACGTTACACTCGCTTTCACTTGTGCATATACGAAGCTGATTAAAACGAAGCAAAGGAACATAGAAATTGGACGATACTGGCTTGAAAACGTTTTCTTTTAAATTTCGTAAGAGTTCTTTTAATATTTGAGGTACATCTATATAAATCCATATCCATTACACTTATATGCATTTCAGGTATTTTTATGCATTTTTTTTCATTATTTATCAACCAATCTTGATTATCTTTCATTTATTTTCACGACTACCTTTGTAATAAATAATACATAGGTACGTACACCATGCATTATTCAATGTATGTTGTCGCTGATTATGCAGCGAAAGTGAGCATGTTTTATTGAGGTCTCATTTTTATATAACGTGACGTAATATAACTATTTACTTTGAAAAGTTTAAGCAATATTTTATATACTATTGCAAATATCAACAGCTGTCTTAAAAGTGCAAAATATTTATTTTTTCATAATACGTCACATGAGCTCATGACTTTATCCCTAGAGGGGAGAGCAGTATTTTGCACGTCATACCTAACATAGGTTAGGTAGATGCCTGTTATTAAGAATTAAAACCTCTTTATTGCTCTAATTGTGTATTGGGCATAGGGCCTCATGACTTTCGTAGTACCTTAACAATGCCACAAAACTAATTACGCATACATATTTCTTGTACCTCTGAAGTTGCTTTAAACATCAAAAAAATAAGACTATCAAAATTTATTACAGTTGTAAAGATACGTGTATAAAACATGAGATAAAAATTTATTACATTTAGATATAAAACATGATTTACTAAACTAATTTTAAATCTATATTTTAATACTTTAAAATATTACTATCAGAAGTCGATATAAAGAATGTGCATATTTTCCCGTAATTTTAAATTCTTTTTATTTTAATTTGAAACTGTATGTCTTGTATCCATTCTAGTAATTATCTAGGATATTCTTGGGACTGTCAAACACCAAATAAAAAAAAAATGATTTAAAAAGTATCAATTACTGCCAATGCAAATGCTCTAATGATAACATAATCATTAAGTAGATACATTATGTCGCACGTAATTTACGCGAAACAAACACATTCGTAGGTATCACACTTCCTAGTATTTTATCATCAGCGTCGCAATAATGTAAGCAATTTAACGCACATTATAAAACAAAACCATGCATTGTCGTCACTGAAAAAAAAATATTAAAAAAAAAAAACAATTTTATCTCGCTGCCTTGACCCAGTCATAAACAATCGAAATGATGAATGAATGAGGCAAGTTTTGTAACTTGATAAGCATATTGTTATTGCATAAAAACAGAAAAAAATCTGCGTCAATAGTTGTTTTCATAACACCAGTTCATCTTGTATATAAAAAAAAATTTTTACATTCAAATTTATTTTAAAATCAAGCAGATTAGATTACGAGGCGGATTTCATCTATCACCTAACCCATATTTATTATATTAAAAAAATATCTAAATGTCATAAATTTTAAATTCATAACAAATTACATAGCTACTATCTATCTACCTATTTAATGACTGGATCGTATCAACGATAGTACAGTAGATTAAAGTACCACAAAATTGAATGCATGCAAGCTTTACTCTTTGCCCCAAATAGGCAACTAGATGGTAAATCACCACTAACATTCAAAATGTAAGAACTACAACTGAAGGTTAATTTTTAACCTGGAAACGTGCACCGATGTAATTCCTTTCCTCTTCCCATCCCATAAACCCCCTCTTCCATCCCTAAAGGAGCGCCATGGTTGCTAGGCCGGGGGATCGCTTGTACACAGTAAGCAGGGTACCCCCGGTGATAACCATGGCGTTCCAATAAAAAAACCTGGAGACGTGATTATTAGAAAAACTTCACCCACCACCACTATACCAATCCCACCACCATCTAACCATCCCAGCACACCCGGCACTGACCTAGTGATAACGTTGTTGTGTCGTACACACCGCGTCCTACGGACCAGCACATTACCCGCCACTTTGTACTGTACAGCATGCGTTTCTATTTTACCAGCCACACAGCTAGAAAGCGTGATCATGGGTTAGTTATATGTGACGTTATATAGGGTGGTTGATTTGTGTACTCGCCACATATATCAGCCTGTATATCGAATCAGGTTTGCAAGGTATTGTGCAGTTATTACATGCAAATAATATTATATTGAGAGAGCATACAAATCAACATCCTGTATAAGTATATAATCACCGGTATATTCGCGATAACTTATGATATAGGGTGCGTATTTTTCAATAGAATTTTCAGTATTTTTTCTATTTATTTTTAACTTTAATTTATCTAAACTTATAACTTTAATTTACTCGAAAATAATCTTAACTTGTTTAGGTACACAGAATCTCATGACATTACCAAGATCTAAGATATTATTTCACAATATTTGAAAATTCTATTGAAAAATATTATAAGGCCGAATTACTAGAATGTGATAGACGTTTCCATTGAACATGTTCTTGAATATAAATAATATTTTGTGTTAAACCCACATGAAGGTAGTGTTGAGTACCCCAGGCCGTTACATGAAATATGTTGTTTATTTGTGAGCTTATGCAATGAAAAATACTTGGTTACAACATTGTGATAGTGATTTTTTTATTATTATGTAGAGAAATTATGTAAAAAGGTTATGAGAAAAATCCTAACATTACCAAAATTACGGTAAACCGCAAAAGTCACTGGACAAATTAAAAACTTCAAAACGCTTCTACATATGAACTACAATCGAAATATTATTTTTTCTTTACGAAAAAGAAAGTAGACTCTGTAAATTTATGAAATTAAAAGGATATTTGATACGGACACAAAAGTTGACGATTTGAAATTTTGAATTTGCTCAGCTACTTTGTGGCTGGCAGTACCTACAAATAATTATTAAAAAAACTGCTTCTAAGTATAGTAACGTCACACTTTAATACAATTCATATTATTTCTTTTCTAACTTCTTACTATTTTTGATTTAATTTAAAGCATCGGTAGATATCGTTATTTTTTTTATCATTACAGAAGCCGTATCGAAATTAAGTATAGATAACCGCTAGCAGCTAGCGCTGGCACTGTCACTTACTATCGCCGCTTGATATACGAACATTAATTAAATTTCGATAATTAGATTAAATTTAATCATAAACATCCTTTCATTTCACATCTGCGTCATATGAATGTTTATCTTAGCTTTACTTTCCTTAAAAGGATACTGTGACGTCACACATGCAATAAATTTAATAAAGCGAAGTATAAACTGCTATCTATGATATTTAGTGCCCATGTGTAAGATAACATGTAGGTCCTTTGGCTTGCGTGGTATATTATAATTGCTTATTTTTATAAAAAAATAATTTACATTTCATTTATTTTGCAAGTGCCCCAAATCCTTGGAATGTGCACATACATTTGAAGAAGCATTTGGGTGTCCAATTTGTGCGTCATTTTCATTACTTTCATATAATTTAAGCAATCAATTTTATACATAATATTGTAGTAACATTAATTTTGTCATCACCTCAGTAAAGTTAGTTATATAAAACTTACTTTTAGGTTATGTCTGAAGTAACTCTGTCTATGAACTGCAAGTCCGAATTAAACAAAACAGTGGAAAGTTAGAAATACTATAACAAGGCTTAACATGTCATGTCTCAGAATGGCGAGCTCAGTGGAATACCAAACAATACTTTGCAATTCAAGGTGTTGGATGGTGTTTCTACTGTTTATGGGCGGTCGTATCGCTTACTATCAGGCGAAAGGCAAGCTCGTCTCGTCATTTAAAGAAAAAAAAACACCAATATTGTCTGTAATAAAAAAATATTGCAAATAACAAACTATTTTCACTGAATTTTGACTCGGACTTATGTTTTATTCACATTTAATTTTATATACGTTAGTGTGTATCATTTTTAAACCCATCAGTGCATTGCAAGTGCACGCGCACTATTTCCTGATCATTTCATGCATTCATTGTATTCAACATTAGTGTTTATTATTGATAAAGTAATTGTTATTGGATCGTTTGTTTACGCCGCGTTGTTTGTGGGTGTGTCAAGCAAATAATTACAAAATTATCGCCCCCAGCGGTAGTGATAAGCAAGACTCGAGTACAAGAAGACCTCAGATATTTTCTGGCCTTAATCAATTGTTTCTTAATGTCATATACTCTATCAGTCTTACTTATAAACTTGTTTAGCGTTAAGAGGTGATTAAGAATTACTTAAATAGCTGTCAAAAACATCACCGGTTCCTAGTTTAAATCTTGTTTAGAGCCAAAATGGCGGGTTTTGACCTACAGCTGATGGAGTCAATTTGTGTTTGAACTAAGCATAGCTTTTCGATTTTTTTATAAAACTGTCTATCTTGTGTATTTCTAGGCATACGTTTGTAAGCATTTTTTGTGTAATATAACAGCGGGGTCCAGCTGCAAATCAGTGCTGTCTAACAGCGTATAATGACCTATCTGCCGCAAATATATTGCAGTAAATCAATAAATTTTCTTTGCCTTTCTCAAATAACTTTTCTATTTTTATGTGTATGTTGAAAAAAAATCGTTTGACCATTGCTAAGCAATGGCTTTCTTATTTTAAATTTTATATCATAATCTACGGTAAAAATGGAAATTAGTGGAAAGAATAAAAACGAAAACCTACCGAATTATTTAAAAAACTGTATTTCAGATAAGAGCTCGAAAACGCTAACATTATAATTCTTATGTTATACAAATTAATATTAACCATTTCTGTTACCAAATTGACATTACTGCGTGTCATTCTGATGCACTTACTGCGACTATTGTGCGAACTTTAACTATATTAACTTCGTTAACTAAATTCAAACAGCTCGTATCTACATCGAAGTAAAATTATCATTAGGCTAAAATAAGTTCATTAAAAAAAAATGATGCCGAATAATGAAATTAAAACTTTTTGTTAGCATTTTGTACTCAATAACCAGTCTACTCCATCTAAAATGTAGATACGACGATTTCGAATGTAGCTGAAGACATACAAACTTACTTGGTAAATGTAGCATACATGATGTCGATGGGCACTCGGTAGGGCAGTGTCATTAAAGTCAAATATCGCATGGCGCGTTGTCGCATCACCCAGTTGACTATTCCACTGTTGGCGGAGTCGATCGCGTTTTGGAATATCGTCATTACTGTGTCTGGCAGGTCGTCGACCAGGGCGTCCTGCGGGAACACTTTGGATAAGCATCCAGGACATGAAGACCGAAGACAAATTAAAGTTGAGATCAGTGTCTTGTGAGTTCATTTAGGTATTATAAAGCATGCATTAAATCAGTTACATGTTCTGAATATATAAGCATTGTCTTGTACATAAAGAAAATACTAATAAATTATAAATAACCCGGACGTTATTTATATCTTCCTATTACCCATAATAGTTGTATATACCCATCGATATATATGTACTACGTACTAGTTTTGGCCTTCCGAACATTCACTGCGTTAAACTGAATTGAACTGTTATCCATTCAAACCGATTTTAGTATGGTGTCAATATTGATGCTTGTGGCTGTGTACGGAGTGGCGCTCATTATGTAAAAACGCTAGTCTAAATGCAAACTTGGATGTGAATAAAAAATATTAGTGAAATAAGTAAAATTATTTGTTGTTCAAGTGAATAAATGGATTATAACAGTGACGTTTTGGTTGCCATTTTAGTTCAGATTTTGAACAAATAGTTTATGTGGACGTTCGTGTCTATAGAATATACGTTAATATATACCCCAGTATATATAACTATATCTCATCCTAAACGTCTAGTATTTGCATTTGATAATTTATAGGCAGTAAGCTCATCATTCCTTGCAAAAAAAAAACATACTTGTCTATGAATCTTGCACTCCTCACAATCCGGGTCGTAGTCATACGTCGTGTCGTCCAACACGTCCTGCAGTTGGAACGTGGACTGCACCGCGAGGCACCGCGTGCAGGATATCAGGTTGTTCCTGTGCAGGAACCGCAGCGCGTCGTCGAAGCCCTGCTTGCACATGTTGCTCAACACCTCCGGTTTTGGCGGGAACAGTATGCGCGCGAAACGATTCATGTTCTGTTTTGACAGTTCTATACTCGTGTTCGCTAGGTTTACCTGTTAGGTACACGGAGAAAGATAGTTAAATTCCGTTAAAAAATAAATCCTACTAATATAATAAATGCGAAAGTTTGTGAAGATGGATGTATGTTTGTTCCACGAAAAAACTACCGAACGAAATTGGATTAAACTTTACAGTAATATTGGTTATACATCAAAATAACACAGGGTACAATTTATAATGATTTTGTGTAATTTGATCATAATATAATGATACATATCAAGTAAGACGGAAAAAAATCCCGGAAAACTCTAATAAGCGGGCGAAGCCGCGAGCAAAATGAATTACAACGCGTGCTTAAGAATGATATGGAACAATATAACTACGCGCCCTCTCTTGCACATTTCAATATTTTAAATAAGAATTACTGCCTCATTTCTTAAACAATTTTAAATCAGATTTCACAGAAGGGGTTCCTTTTCGTATTATTTGCTGTTACACATGGAATTATGAACAAAATCAAACATATGAAAAGACCCTAAAACCAAAGGAGGGTAATGTTTTTTCTTTGTGTTCCTTGCATGCGCGAGACACCTTGAGGAGGGAGGACCAAGTTGTCCCGTTCGTCACCCCTTAAGGCCGCGACTGACTATGAACGCGTAGAATACCCACATTTTAAGATTATCTTTAATTAAAGAAGTCCTACGCTACCAAGACCGTTATTATTTTTCTAAACAACTGTTGCTAGCAGGAAGAAGAGACCAAATTCTAAAAATACAACGCCTTGAGTCACCATAAATAATTTGCTACGTAACCCAAATTTCCTAACATTTATTTTAAAACACTATCATTAACCTGAACATTATGACAGTATGTCTGATTAGATTATAATACTGTGACATTGGACAATCGAAATATCTGGAATAGTGAATCACCAGCTTAACCAGACATATAAGTATTATGTCAACCCGTAATAATGCAGGGTCACGTGAAAATGGCAGGTCAACGTGGTCTAATATTTCTTTGCGGGTTTGTGGTTATGCTCATCTGTTCAATCACAACGTAAAGTTTGCGTAATGGAAGATAATACGTATTATATAATTAATTAATTATTCAATATTGCATCAGTTTACTACAAATGGGTATATACAGCCAAAAAGTGTTTTTGGATTTATTCAGATTCATTAAAACACCCTTTATAGAGACTGTTCCGCCCTCACACCCACCACTACAACTCCTGTAAGCCAGGATCAGTGGCACGCATGACACCGAGCAGTGGAGCTCGGCGAGTCTCAGGGAAAACTAATTTGTCATTACTCCGCAACGAAATTATTCAAATCAAAAGATAAGGAGTTGGAAATATTCATTGTACACTTCCCTCCATAGCAAAATCAAAATACCGTTGTCAGTATTGCGAGATTTATATTTGTGCTGCAATCTAGATGTTTATAGGGTCGCTTCTATCAAATCATATGACGAAATACATTTGCGTAACATTATTCACTTATTGCACCTGCTGGTAACAACCTATCAGCGAAAAATGACGAAAATCTACCAAAATCGTCTACTTCTTATCATGACATTGTTTTCAAATCTATCTTATAACTACAAATTATAATAAATTGATTAACTATAATATACCTGACTCGTATGTAGACCAAACACGTTTATGAATTTCTAAAATTAATTTCTAATCATAGCGATACGTGCTTCTATGTTAAAAGGAATTGTAAGAGGTTTCCTTTCATAATGTTGCCTTCTTCAAACTTTAATTATGACACGTCCATTTTAGCGGCTTGTATAAATAGTTCGTTAAAAAATATTAATTCAAAACGTGTCAGAAATATAACGTGTTGATTTTTCTGACACCATTTTAACCACATTGAAAACAAACAAAATTAATTGTAAAATAATTGCATCGTAAACAGGTGACAGTGTGTAACCAATATTTTTGAGTTCATTCAACTTCCATATCTTAATCATTATCAATTAAATTATGAACATGGTCTTCATTATTAATGAGCATCATTAGGTCTTTTGTCCACTACTTGGACAAAGGACGATTGGGAGACTTTACACAAATTAAAATGATGATGAATTTTAAAATGATAATAGAATCAAAATATAGAGGCTTTGTTGTGCTGTTTACTTATTAGGTTTCTTTATCAGCCTTCAATATCGTTATTGACTAATTACTTGCCAATTTACACTTTAGTTTATCTTTAACATTCTGTATAAGGTCATCATCAAAATCAAACTTAAAACGAAGCCGTAAAGTATACAATAACTTACATGAAACAGCTGTGAGCTTAAATCCCTGGGGCAAATGTCGCTCTCGCCGCAGAATGGGCTGACTGTGATGGTGTTCTCGTCGAGGACTGGAAGGTTGTCGCTGAACCCGCCGTCCATGTAGCGGATGCCGTGGAACCGCGGCGGCAGCAGCCCCGAGAATACTGGTACGAAGCATGACGCTAGCAACGCCTATCAAGAGACAACATTATCACCACGTTACGACCTGACACGGCTGTATTCCCTAGAGGTTGATGATAGTTTTTGTGAAGATTGCTAATACGCTAGACTGGGACGGAACACACTTGGAGAAAAGTGGGTGCCCTGGTTGCGCCTCTGCATACCCCTTCGGGGATAAATGCGTGATATTGTGTGTTAGTGTGTGTGCTAATACACAAACTACTTTCAACATTGTATCATGAACAATTTATCTTATTAGGTTGCAAGTCCCTCGTACACGTGGTCCCATCTGGGTAGGCACCACAGAAATATCCTGGTGCCAAACAACAGTATGCGTTGTATGTTCCGGTTCAAAGAACCATGTGGCAAATGGTATTACTAGCTATTATGATTGTTGATATCTTATGCAGTGGCACGTAGTGTTTTATACTTCTGCTTCGAGTTGCTTTTATTTACGGACGGTCTCACCTACCATCGCGCCAGCGGCTTTATAGTCTCGTTATTAAATTGTGAAAATAAACCTAATAGAAAATATTTTATAAAGATTTCTCAGTCTTTGTAAGGACTTTTGCAAATACCCAAAGCCTTTATCTTATTACATTATCGATAACAATATCACTCGTAATCGTTATCATAAAAGTATACTTTAATATTCTAATGCAAATATTCTTTACCCCTATCATACCCTCTTTAGCATTTTTAGTCGTAATTATTGAACTAAAGCATTCTTTACATTACCGTGGATGCAAGTTGGCAAGAGTTCAAGTATTAAAGTGCAAAGATCAAATGCGTAAGATATTTCTAACAGTACCATTCCTATATAAGTGACAAATGCTAGAAGTCTTAATCCTAATCTAACATCACCAGGAATTCCCACAATTAAAGGTCTGAACCTATCTCCGACATTGTGGGTTTTTAATTAACAAATACCATTTTTTTGTCTTAAAATATTATTGTATAATATCCAATTATTCTCAACTTTTTTGCTTAGATAATTGCGAAATTGTGTCAATGTCGTGCATTTAAGTATTTAAAAAAGAAAAATCATAGTGCAAAGGGCTTGCATTGTTTCAACAATGAATCAGACCTCAAGGTCAGAAAAAATTATAATTGTGCTCATTGAGTCTAATGAAACGTATGCAGTGGTCAAAAGTTGTCTGGACATGTTTTTCTTTGAAATTTTGAAGACTTCCTTGACATCTGATATATGTTTTAAAAGAACTTGCCTATTCATTTCCTTAATTTTGCACCTGGTAAATTCTATACTCAGCCGCGAATAAAAAAAAAATCAAATGATACACGCTTTTAGTGGCAGAATCAGACTCGAAGGACCAAAAAATCTTCACTTACCTGCAACAAATCTTCCCTGGTGGGGAACTCTGACACCATAACATTCTTCCCATCATACACCCTCGTGAGTGATATGTGCAGCTTCCCACTGACGATCTTGTGAGCGTCCAGGGGTAGGTACTTCTGCATTCCCTCGAGTAATACATTCTGTATGTTGAACGAGGGGCTGAACGGGCCGAGGGACCCAGCCCTCGCTTCGCGGACTACTCGGAGCACATCTGTTGTAATTTCACCTGGACAAAGTATAATAACTTAGTTTTTTATTATCAAATAGTAAGGTTGCCCTGAAAGCGGCGATAGCCTAGTTGGGTCTGGATCGGACTGCCAAGACGAATGTCCGCAGATTCAAATCCCAAGGGCACACACCTCTGACTTTTCTAAAAAATCATGTGTGTATTCTTTGTGAATTTATCGTTCGCTTTAACGGTGAAGGAAAACATCGTGAGGAAACCTGCACATCTGAGACGATTCTCTATAGGAATTTCGAAGGTGTGTGAAGTCTACCAATCCGCACTAGGCCAGCGTGGTGGACTAAGGCCTAATCCCTCTCAGTAGTAGAGGAGGCCCGTGCTCAGCAGTGGGCAAGTATATAATACAGGACTGGTATTATTATTATTATTATAAGGTTGCCCTGAATGCGGGATTTGTAACTATTTGATTGGATCCTCTAGAAATGCCATGTGCAATGCTTTTTGGACAAGTTGAAGGAGTGGATTTTTCATAATAGCGATCTACATACGCTCTCGGGGAACCCATTCATAATATGTAATATTGGTTCTCCAGAATAAAAATCCACCTGTGTACTTTTCCAGGGTAAAAATGAGTTTATTTTAGATCAGAAATTTATATTTCTGTCTCCCAAATATTATCCGAGGGGTACAAAGATAGACAAAAATTACAATTGGAACAGTTGTGGTTCATGCATTTACTTCTTACAAACCTCTTTTTTTACTTTCATTTATGACTTAAATCACTCTCAAGGGTTTTTTATTCCATGGATAGACCATTTTAAGTATTGTCCATAGACTTTAGAGGATATTGCTTTTACAAAATCATAATTAAAGAGGATAACAACCATGGCGGCTTAGTTTTATTTGCAATGCATTTCGTAAATAATTAATATCACATGGGTATTGCATCTAATTATCTTCCATTTGTAATCTCAGTTTACATTGTGAGTCACTATGCTAATATAAATACAAGGACTGATGTCGTTTATTGATGCGCAAAAGGGCGACAGAATCTTAATTACACTACCAAATGTAGATTTAGGGTCAAGTTATTGAATTACAAATAGTACATTGTGCTACTATTTTTATGAAACTAAGGGTTTGTTTTCTATAGGATTTGTTAATGATTATTCTCATTGCCCCACATACAATGGGTGATTTATAGTAAAACTGGGTATTTATTGTAATTAATCCACTTAATGACTATGTTTGAATCACACTAAAACTACTCTAGATAGAAAATCGCAAAACAAAATATTATAGAGATATTTTAATTCAATCACAAAAAGGTATGTTTATTAAACACTGTTTGTTTTTGAGAGCTACAAGATGACTAATATTCAGATATGTGTTCATAACATCTCTTATCGAACACATATAATACTTAGTCAATAACTCCTTATGTACAAACTATTTAATTGAAACCAATTACAATGTTCATACACAAACACAACTGATTACTTGCCTTGTTAAAGATTTAAATTCATTATTTTAATTAGGCAAAGGGGTCAGGTAAGTGGTACATTTTGATATATCTGTTGCTAATGTCCAAAATTAAGTGTAACTAAATTGATTGTGATCACTTCATAGAAATAGCTGAGATGGCCTATGGGTATGTACTGAAGATGAAGCTAGATGCAAAACCCAAGAAATATACTTCTTTATCTTGACTTTTATAGTATTTAATATCCATTATAGCTTGCTTTAGAACAAAAACATTATGAGGAAACATACATATTTTAAAATGTTACATCTAAATTTTAAAGGTATGTGAAGTCTACTAACATGTACTATGTCAGTGTGGTGAATTGGCATAGTACAAATAGTTGGTAGATCAGTAGATAGAAGGTTTAGAAGAAGTGAGACAGTCTAAAATACAATAAAATATAAGGTGAAAAATTTATTACAGCAATTAGTTTGAATGATAATTTTAACCAGTCCATTGTGCTTTTGGGTTTGCCTTTTCAATAACAAAGAAGGTTTTGCTGTTTTAGAATAAATGTATTTCCAAAAACATTTTTTAAAGACCTATGTGACTGCACATAGTTGCTAGTTTTAATTAATTGAAACTTTATTTTGTGTATAACTGAGGAAATGAGAACAGGAATGTCATAAAAATTTGTAGGTACATCATTAATAACACACCTGAGATCATTCTGAGTTTGATTCAACTATGAATTGAAGGTAATTAAACTTATAATATTTATTATAAGAACTATACTTTAATAATGTGAATTGATGTCATTCACTTGTGTTCATTAACTTTATTGCTTTACTAATTAAGTAATTGGTGACATATTGAATAAATTTTAAATTAATTTAAATGGTATGCAATATAATTGTTGATTTAATATCAATTAAGTAGTGGAAATTAATGTGTATACAATATAAATGTACATAATAAATGCGTACCTATGGGGAGATCACAAAGCAAACAACAGGCTGAGAGCGCTCCAAAGGAGGCTCCGGATATCTTTCCTAGGAGGAGATGTGGCGCGTATTTCTTGAAGCACACAGCGACACCAACATGGTAGATTCCGAGAAAACCACAACCGGCGAACGACAAGTTCATTATTAAATCACATCAAACAACAAAAACAACTGAAAACACAACGATTTGGTACAAAAATTTTGAGTTTAACTCCTGATAAAATAGACCGACACACTGTGTTCGAATTATCAACAGCAATAAATATTAACCAACGATTAGATTATTTTAATCACAGATTAAATTGTAACGTTGTTCGTCGTACTTTGTGTGGCCGTTGTCAAGAGCACCGTCCACAACAGAGAAACCGAAGAAACTGCAAATATATACGTAAACACGATTACAAACCACCAAACGTCAACCATTATTTATCTAATCATTTATTTCCACGTTATGACGTTTACTAGGTGACATTTATCTTCCCTCTCGTTCAGAAATACAATTTTACAGTAATTTATTTTTTGTATATCATATAAATATTTAGTTTATATATTGTTCTTTTCACTGAATAATAATTATACTTTGTTTTTGAATATTTTAATTTGTTTAATATTAGTAATTTTATTCGATATTAGCGCACGTGGGGTCGTAACTTGTGACCGCCAACGGGAAAATAACAAGTTGTCAAAAAACTCTTGATACTTTACAGCTGTGCATAATTTATGTTGAGTTGACATACGCAGTAAATGCATAACATTACATATTTTCTGTAATTTTGTATTAAAAAATGACGCGACACGCAAGAAATTGTACAGCAGGAGCAGTATATACCTATCACGAAAAGAAAAAAGATGCTGCCGCATCTGGTTACGGTACACAGAGTGAAAGAGTAGGAAAAGATTCTGTGAAAGATTTCGATTGCTGTAGTTTAACTCTTCAGCCCTGTAGAAACCCTGTGGTTACTAAAGAAGGCTACCTCTTCGATAAAGAAGCTATACTTGAGTATATTATTAGTAAAAAGACAGAATACACACGATTGTTGAAGAAATATGAGAAGCAGTTAAAAAAAGAAGAATCTGAAAAAGCCGAGCTCGCAGCCGCTGAGAAGGAAGCAAATTTGATTAAATTCATGAATAGGGAGAAGAACATATCGTCTACAAATAGCAAGTCGTCTGGTAGTTCTGATCAAGCCGGTAGTTCAGTGTCAAACCTCGCTAATGGAAAAGACAAACAGTTACCAAGTTTCTGGGTGCCGTCCCAACTTCCCGATGCGAAAGTTACAAAAATAGAGAAACCAGACGCGACTGTGTACTGTCCTATCAGTGGCAAGCCGCTAAAAATGAAAGATTTAATAGAAATCAAGTGGACATTGGTTAACGATCCAGATGATAAGAAATCGCTGATCATAAAGGAGAACAGATACATGTGCCCGGTGACTCATGACATACTGAGCAATGCTGTGCCCTGCGCCGTTATCAGGTAACTTGCAGATTTGATATTGACCTTTACAGTTAATTGCAGATCAAAGTGTCAATATTTTAATGCAACTTATCATTTTCAACATTTCTAGTGTAGTTAATTAGTGTTAGTTTGGTCTTGATATTGGCATTGACCATAATTAATGTATTTGTAATTTTCAAGACAACATTACATGTTTCAACATTGTTCACTATTTGATGCATCATGTAATCCTAATAATAAAAAAAAAGAATGAGTAAATAAGAAATATTGTTCTTGTATGCTATAATGCTTTGAGGTTGAACAAGTATTCATATTTGAATGCCTAGAAACCTTTATTTTTCTTATATTATATAGACTTCAACATATAAAATATAATTAAATATTTTTTAAATAATTATCAATCATATTCAGTTTCTTATGTGAATGATAGACTTTAAAATAAAGTTATTTTTCGAATTTTCCAAGAATGACACTTCTACAACACCAAGAGAAAATGAATATAAAACCAAGAGAAAACCTGAAAAACAGTTTTATTTCAAAATCATATTTAGGTTGAATATTTTAATTAATGATTTAACTATTTACCATTTACAGGACTACCGGGCATGTAGTCACCATGGAGTGTGTAGAGAAGGTAATCAAGAAGGACTGGTTACATCCCCTCACAGGAGAGAAACTGAAGGAAAAGGATATCATACCCCTGCAGAGGGGAGGTACAGGATATGCACTCACCAATCAAAATCTAGAGGGGAAAAACGAAAGACCTGTGTTGCAAGCTTAACTGGTTATTAAAATATGTAAATTTAGGGAAATTATTATATTTGCCTAAGTGCAAATTTATAGTGTTAGTGGAATTGTTTTAAGAAGTTTTTGATTGCATTGAATAATTTGTGCATTTGAGGGTACACAGGATTTTAAGTACTGCTATGTATAGTGCTGACATAAGTTCTTGTTTCATGACTAGTAAGAAATAACTGAAATAATTTTTGTTAATTACTTATGGAACTTTAAATAACTTGCCTTATACACTCTCAAATCTAAGAGAATTTTTTTAATGTTAATTCTACATGTTTCATATGCATGATGTCTAAAAAGTATAAAGATTAAGAAATAATAAAATTGATTTAGTAAATAAATCTATAATTTCATTATAATAAACGTAAAATAATCTAATTAATTCCTTAATTACTAAAATTAACCTATTGTGCGTTAGGAAAAGAGAATAAGTCCAGATGGAAATCTACAGGATGAGTTCTAATCTCGGTCTCTGGATATGATAGGCATGTGTTGCCTAGAGAATCAAAGAAGTTTAACACCGAGTCTTCTTGACTTGTCATTAACCGACTGTCATTATCATTTGTTTGCATTTGTACTGAATTGTCCAAGTCTGTTTTTTCCGTATCTTTTACATGTAGTAATGCTGGTTCAATCAAATTGTTCGATTTTGTATATCCATCTTCAGACTTTTCGTTTGCTGTTATAATCCAGCCGTGTTCTATAACATTATCTTTGCATGTCATATCAATATTATTTTCTCTGAATATCTCCTGTAATGTGTCCGCACTAGTTTGATCAAAGTCTTTTGTTTGTTCCTTTTCTATATCATCAGAAGCTCCAATAATTTGTACATCATATTTCGGTAACTTCTCTGGATTAATTTGAAACTTGCGAAAGACAGTTGACGTTGGTTTTATGGGCGAAGATCGTATATCAAAATGCGTGCTGTGAAATTGAGCATGGCCTTTTGGCCGTTTGCACTGTTCCATTAAACTATCAGTCGTTTCTTGAGGTTTATTGCACTCAGTTGTATTAAGCACCACAGTTTCGTTTTGTTCCTTTGGCTGGTCTACCCCTAGTTGAGCTAGAATGTCATCACATGGGAAGACAAGCCTCATCTTCATGGAGTTTAAGTCTTCTGGAGAATCATTTTGTTGTTCTATTTGTGACATATCTAACTTAAGGAGAGAATTGTTATCAGTCTCTATTCTCATTTTCTTTGTACCCAATTTTTGTGATTTGAGTTTCTTTAATTTCCAAACTCGTTTACTGACAGTTGGCCAGTTTTCGGCTGAGCTAATCCTTGCACAGTCTTCTTCCATTACCGTCGGAAGCTCCTCACTTGGTGTCGTTATGTATATTTGTGTGGGCTCAAGTTGATTTACTTCTGAATTGACTTGGTTTACCGGAGGATTGTGTACGCAGAAGCCATCTTTATCTTTCACGCAATTAAGCGCATTCACATCTATGTCGTATTTACCTGGATCCATACCAAAAATTCTGAAAAATATTAATTAAATAAATTTCAACAAAAATGAAATGTACAGCCACAACCTCATAGTAATTACAATCTGAATCTCAACAATAAGCATGTCATGTAAAATTGGAATAAAAAACGTTAACATCAACATTCTAGCACCTTACCTCCCAACATCATCATTAATAGTACAAGGTTTGCCAGACTTTCCATCGATCTTATTCAACAAACATGGCAACAAAGACTTGAGCTTCACAATAAGTTGTTCCAACTGCTGTATGAATATCTTAGTCCTGTCTTCCTCGGAGCCACCCTTCACAATGGCTAGGAGGCAATGGAACAAGTTAGAATGGATTTTGGCTGGGATATGAGTTGGATGGTTCTCGTAATGTTTCTGTAAGCGATATAGACTGCTGAATTCCTGAAAATAATTTCCTTTGTAAGAATAAATATTTGGATATTGACTACTGAACACTTAAGTATTCAATTGATTTTTAATGAATACTGAACAATAGTAATTTTACGACATTAAAACAATCAACTTACAGTAGAGCATTGAAAACAGGTGACAATGTGATTTTTCTTTTTAGGTTTGTAGGGAGTTTCTTGTGGTACGATCAACTTCGGCAATTTGACTGTACGCCCGCTGCGAGTTACTTTCGTCTGAAACTAAAATATCAATACCAGTCTCTATATAATATGCTTTCTTCCTTTTGTTATTTACATAACTCTAATGTGGATTGAGGGAATCTATTGTTAGCAGTGAACTTAAGTATATTTTAATTAGGGGCAAATTTGAAAGTGTAGTCTGGGAGCATACAGTTTTGATTACTGGATTTATAAACACAGTTTATACAAAATTATATATCCTATTTTATCACCATTGGATGGATCACATAACTTGTCGAATTTTGTTTTTAAACAGTTATGGAGTCTTTCTTTTACAGCCTCTAACCTTATGATACAAAAAAGTCTTACTGCAGTTGGAGGACTTGGTTCCTCCTCAACATCCTGTGCAAATATCTGCCTTTTGACTGTATCCTTTTTAGTCTCTGGTTTCTTTTCCTCTTTCTTTTCTTTCAGCAACAAGTTTTTCTTTCCAACTACAGTGAGATCTCTTGGTGAAACTACCCTAAAATTATAAAGCCATAAAAATATTATTTTAGGCTATCTTCTCTATAAAGATGAGTACAATACTTTATTAGCCATTTTTTTAGGGCCAGTAAGTAATGCCTTTATAACTTACTGGTCTATCAGATAAAAAATAACTAAAACAAATCCAATTACTATAATTTAACTATCTGAATAGATTAGTGTTTCCATCTTGTCAACTGTTTTGAGTTACTTACTTATAAATGAACTTGGTGTTGGTAACAGGATCGTAAGTTGGCTCTGGTGCAATTTTTTCAGGATCACTGAATATTTTCAGAGCTTGATTCACCATTTTCATTTGTTCCTCACTTAATTTATTTAAACTGAAATTAATGACAACACTTATTAATTATTTACATACAATTAGCAATTTCTGCATATTGGCACTTAGTGAACAACACCACATACATCAAAATTAGAAAAAATAAAAATTACTTTTCTGCAAATGTCTTTTGATATTTTTATTTTAATACTTAAATAGTGACTATCGTAAGATGTCGACCTTAGGTTGACAGACTTTCATCTGATATTACACTTGACAGCGAAACTAAGTTGCATTTATTAAAATGACTCCTATATAATAATTAATATGTTATTAAAATCCTATGCTCTTGTAATCTGATATTGAAAAGTATTGATCTTTCCTTCCCATTTTGTAAGAGATATAAACTTGGCTCAATACTCCAAAAATGACTTACACATTGTTGTCAGTTAAAAGGCATATTGTCTCGAGGATAAATAATAAGTTAAAAGCCATGCATTTGAATTGAACCCTGTAGAAAATGAATTTCATTAAACTTTACTCAGAGCTTACCTGCATTGTATGAGAAATATATTATTTATGTCTTAAAAATATGTACATTTGCTGTTGTGTAGAGTTACATTTAAATTTATTGATTTCTTTTTCAATGAGGCTATCGTTGACTACTGAATGTAAGCTTCTCCAAGTTAGCACCAACCATCCTCGATAGTTGTGGCATAATTATTATGATTATATGAAAGGGAAGTGACACTGGGAGCATACCTGTGATAAGTCTCTCCTAACTTTAATAATTGCACTGAGGTCAGTTTGGCTTGGTTCTGGTTAGTTATGCTGAAAATAATAACAACCATTGATTTTGTTGTTGAAGCGTGCTTATGTGTATTAACATGGTTTCAGCTAAATTATTAATTTAAGATACATATTTTTCTAAGTACAGAAAGTGTTAACATATTTGGTAAGCCTAATCTCGGCATTCTTATTAAGTCTGCAATAGACTGGCTTAGCATATTATAAGTGCCTTATAAGAATGGATTAACATTTAAGGTAATTTTATTAATTAATTAAAATGTAGACTGATTAAAATGTTCAATAAGAAACTGTACATACTTCTCTTTGGGTTTAATCTTTGGCAAAAATCTCTCAGTAGGACGACTGCGTGGGGTAAGTGGTGGAACATCCTTCAATTTTACTATTTTCCTGTCGATATCTATTTTCGGTATCGTATTTACTGTGCTCACTATGGGGGTAGTAACGCTGGGTTTCAGAATAACATTGTTCACCACATATTGTTTATTTACATTGTCATTTTTTGGCAACAGAAAACTGGCGAGTTTCAAATTGTTTCCGACGGTTGCCGCCTCGGGTTTCTTCAGTATGCGGGGCTTCGGACTGGTGACCACCGTCGGCGCAGCCGCTTCGATGTTGCCGCTCTTTTCGTAAAAACTTTTCAGGTTATCACTGACTGGCTTCTGCTCTACATTGCCGAGAGATATAATATAATTTGCCTAAAAAACAAATTGTAATAATCATAGGCTCTTCACATAAATACAGAAATATATCAGGATAAATAATGTACCTGAGTGGGGCCAGCATTTTGTATCAAATAAACCGGAGTATATTGACTGGAATTTATAAGATTATTCTCCGGTACGGTATTCATTGTTGCTTAACATAAAATTAGTTATAATAACTCATTACAATACAGGAAAATATTAAAATTATAATATAAAAATAAATGGAAATAAAATGACACCCCCTCTGTGTTGATTGGCACTTTATTTTTTTGGTGATAAATAACTTTACGGTTTCGGATAGAAGTACCATAAACACCGCTCTCTGCAGTCTATGGCAATTATTAATCATCTTAACAAAACTTAAATCAATTCTATTTCTTGTTAATTGTTGTTTTCCTCGCGATAATATAATTGATATTTGCTACATTCTCCATCCATCTTAAAACTTTTTATTAAATTCCTCCTCCAAGATTGATATAGTGACGTTCCTTTGATTTTCGTATTATCTATGTTTTTTGTATAGACTTACATCCATAGATAAAGTTAACCTCTTTCTTGATCCGTCAAGCTTTGTAACAAGGTGAATATCGTGAAAATATTGAAAAAATATTAAAGAATTGTTTCGTAGGAACTTTATTGTTCAAAAAGTTTAACATTTTACATAAATAAGTTACATACAATATAATTTAGGTAGTTATTGTGGTTGATCGCATCAAACTTAAATTGGTCCACGTGTTTTGCACCGCTTGGAGGTAACGAAGGGTTTGTGCTGTTGCAGGCTGAAAAATGACGAACTCCAAGGGTTATCGCCGTGGTACCAGGGACCTGTTCGCCCGCAGGTTCCGCACACATGGAACTATCCCGCTCTCCACGTACATGAAAGTGTACAAAGTTGGAGACATCGTTGACATCAGGGTACGTTTCTAGAGTACCACAATTTAAATATTTTCAGGCTAATCTAAATCCCAATGAGATTTGTTATAGATGATGAAAAATAAATTAGGGCTTATGTTGGTTTTGGTTTGTTATCGTTTTGGTTTACTCGCATGTAATTTTAACCTGATTGCTCGATCAAGTGTAATAGAAATGGAACACTTCAATTTTTTTTTATTAAATATCTATAAACAGTTACTGAACAAAGTATGAATAACAAAACAATGTTGGGTGGAATGCCCTCCTTTCTTCTTTAATTCACAGAAGCTCAAAAAAATATTTTTAAAAATTGTTGAGAAATATTGGACCAGTTGCGTTTGCAACTTTTTAAAAGGCACAAATTTTTGTTAGTTGTTGAAGTTATACTCATGCTCTACAACCAAATATTTATTGATAATCCCAACTTGTGAATCTTTGAGTTTATATTTATAGAAATAATAGAGTCAAGTTTTCAAATTTCTATCAATTTTACAAATTGTGTGTAATTAGAGATTTGCTTTTCATTGGCTTCTATCATAATTCCATAATGAAATTGATGAAGAGGTCCATGTAGAGTTATCACAAGTTCCAATTTGATATGAAAAAAATATTAAGTATTTTTGTAGGTTTAAATTATGACTAGAGGACCAAGTATATTAATGAAGACAAAATGTATGTCTTAATATACATAATACTAATATAAATAAGACTTAACTTGTTAATTGTGGCATGTCATTTTTAATTACATCCTGAGAGCATCCGCTCACACTAGAGGAGCCAAGTTATAATTCTATTATTTTAGCACCATTCTTCATGACAAACATTTTAATTAATATTTTTATTAATTTATTCCAGGGTAATGGTGCAGTCCAAAAAGGTATGCCACACAAAGTGTACCACGGCAAGACTGGCCGCGTCTACAACGTCACAGCGCACGCTCTCGGCGTAATCGTGAACAAGCGTGTGCGCGGGCGCATCCTACCTAAGCGCATCAACATCCGCATTGAGCACGTCAAGCACTCCAAGTGCAGACAGGACTTCCTCAAGAGGGTGAAGGAAAACGAAAGGTTGCTGAAGGAAGCTAAGGCGGCCGGCAAAGTTGTTCACCTGAAGAGACAGCCCGCTCCCCCCAAAGCAGCGCACATCGTCAGCGGTGCGGAGAAACCGGTGCTGTTAGCGCCGATCCCGTACGAATTCGTAGCGTAAACGGAATAAAGTATTTTTAAGAATTATTGAGTTTTGATTTTGTAATGTTTCCCATAGTTTTTCCCAAAAAAATGGGCTAGTAACATTTTAGACGCAATCTGTGTGCGTCGCATATTACACACTAGGCAAGTGCCAGTGCATAGAAAACGAACGTAAATAACTATTACTAGCTGCATATTTAGACCATTATTTTTGACGTCGCCGCAATGTCGGGAATTGTTCTGCTGAGGAGGAAACTAATACTAGGCATGATTTTTTGGTGCTTCCGAAAGCAGGCGACCAAACGACTCGCCTAATAGTAATTGTTTATCGTCTTGCAATGTAAGTGAGACAAGCCATTGCCTATTCTAAAAAAAACTTTAAAGTCTACATTTGAAGGACATTTCTTGTATGTTGTATGAAATAAGTTGGTGATTGTACTAACGCGTTTCACGTGTCGCATAAACAATCGTACAGTTCAGCGACAAAACGAACTAGACAGTAGATACTTGTATATTTTAGTCTTTAGTTTGACACTCCTTTTGCGACTCATGGCAAGCGATAGTGTCTTCTATTATTACTCTTATCCTACTCCAATATACGATGGGTTTCTTATACTTATTGCATATGCAAAATAATTCCTATGTCTGCCCCCAGCTGCCTGTTTGAACTATAAATTACCTTCAACAACCCTTTCTAGGGATTTAACCCAACCACACTTTAGTAAAACTCAGAAATAAAATGCCATATGGAAATCGAAGCGAGGAACACTGTTAAAAAACTAATGAAGCGATTGGTGATATGTCTATTTAGGATATTGTCTAATGAAACACAAAATCAAAGAAAGATCACAACTTTTAATTTTGAAATGAAATATATATTTACAATTGCTCACTAGTGCCATTAATTGATCGGAATTAAATTAATTAAATAATTTCTCAATAATCATATAATGCCGTCTCAACGTTAACAGCGGCATATAATTTTAACATGATTTATCATTAAGACGTATTAAATTATATAAATAACTATAGTAAACGCACGTTAAACTTAACAACTAGCGTCTCTAGACTGGTAGAACAGTATGTATCCCGTCTCCGAGGATTTCTGCAGGTCCGACGTTAAGCCGTAGAAGTCTTCTATCGCTGATGCGTCTATTTTCTGAAATTATAGACACGTATATATCATTAAGCATGTTTTGAAGGAAATCAGTATGAATACCATATACATACTATGAAATTATATAATACTCCTGTATTGCGATTTGGTAAAATAAACAGAGGACCATACAATTTATTTTAACCTAAAAATATATTTAAAAAAAATGTTAGTACGAAATCGCGCACAATGCATCTTGCCATGCGTCACGTCTAAGGCATCTAATACAAAATATCAAAACATTGTGTACTCACATCGACCATATCATCGTCGAACAGCAGCCAGAAGCCGTGGCTCTTGACGATGCTGATGTAATGGCCGCGGTTGGGCCCCGAGCCGCAATGCACCACCACCGCCACCAGATCGTATAAACGGTCCGGGTTCACAGCGTCGTCCGACTGCCATATAATAACGTTACATAATAAATCTCACAATAAAAATTTACAGTCACTAGATGCACACATAAGTACAGTGGCAAAATATTCACTTAATGAAGAACTAAGAGACCTAATAAATACTATATTTAGGGGGCTCATCTGTCGCCTATCAATAGAAGTTAAAATCTTTAACAGTTGACAATATAGTAGCCTACATAATTGCTGCACGGCTACAACGCGGTTGCAGCCACATCGTTCAAACCTAACACCTCAAATAGATATTTCTTAATGACTGTCATTTAATTGGACGTTGAATTATAAAACTCAACCGAGGTGTAGACTTAAACACAAGACTTAAAAGCCAACCTCAGTATACTCACAGTATTAAACAACCTGAGCTCCAAAGGGAAGACAACACGATGCGACACTTTAATGTGCCTGTTGTACTGTTCCATGTACTTGAACCGTTTGAGATGCAGTGCTAGGATGAGGGGGAGTTTCTTGACGCGCATGCGCTTCTGCGCCTCCTGGTAGCTGCTGCAGTGGTCGCACTTGAACTTGTTGTCGTTGCACAACGTCTCTGTGTCGCTGAAGCACTTTAGGCAGTGGGTTATGCTCGTGTTCTGACCTACATCCACCTGGGAATAAACGTAAAATTTACTATAGATTGTGTTCAAATTAGGTGAATTTTGGTTATGTAAAATTAAACGTAACACAATAACAAAAATATACAGGAGAGATGTTGGAGAAATTAGTAAGATATTTAACCAGAAACAGAATATTCGATTTGTGGGTATTACTGGTAAGGAAAAGATGCATTTACTATGCATCATTTCCTTACCTTTTTAATTTGTGGAAAAAGAAAAAAACACGTAGTCTATTTTTATTTGTCATATGTGATCATAATAAAAAAAAAACATGTATTTTCTTTTCCTTTCCCAAACATGCAATAGTAATTTTTGGATAATTTTTCTAGTCATATCTAGCTATAAATTGTAAAAATTTTCACTCTTACCTAATTATCTTATTCTTTAAAGCAATATTTACAATAACGTGATAGGCGAAGGACTATTTATTCTTGCTTATAACGGAGACTGGGAGACCAGATTTTTTTCTACACTGAAAGTTATATGGTTGGAACATACCTGGACACCAGATTTGTTTTGCCATATATTTGAAACACACCTGCAAGTCGAAGAAGTGTTCGTCCTTGCTGCTGACGGTCTCGCAGTTGAGGCAGCGCGTCTCGCTGGTGAGCGTGCCCTGGAAGATCTCGTGCACCCACGTGGGCTCGGCGCTGTGCGGCACGCTGCCGTTGCACTGGACATTCTCGCCCGCCGCGTTCTTCTGCAGCTTCAACGTGCTCTGGTTGCGTTCAGCTGGAATTTAATGCTATTGCAATGATCCGACACGAAAGTTCAACTTATAAATCTGAGAGAATAGCCATCATAATATTAAGGCTATCCTGTATACTCATATTTAATCAGCTTACGAGTGAAGCACATTCAGTATTATTTATTTGTTATATTGGGTATTTTCTTTATACCGGCACTCAATGAACCCATTGCAGCTCATGTTAAGCGAAATGGGGTCCAGATAGAGTGTCGATTGCCGGGGCATGGTTATCCCTTCCCAGTCGACACAATCATGCTGATCTTTTTGAAACTGGATATACACAAGCTGATCCCAGAACGAGACACACGAGGGCGACTATGGAGGTATTTACAGCTTGTGTACGGTGGTCGCTAATAGCTATCCAAGCGCTTACAAATATCGTACTACCGGAAATGGGATATACATATAATATATCTCCAAAAATGACTTAATTACAATATATCAAAATTTAAATCCAGTTTATTATCTGAATAAAAAACATTTAATATTATAGTATTTTACTAATAGCATACATATTCATTTATTGTGATATAAACTTCTGGCTTTTGCGTATTATTTAAGTTTGTGGTTAAGAAGAATAACGATACGAATTCCATAACTATGTTCGGTATTTTCGGAATAACCAGGTTAGTCAGATAGTGGTCCTTCGAACCGCGTGTTTAGTCCAATTATGTTTACTTTAATTTGCCCCAAATAGTTGATTGTATACAGTATTGGAAACGTTAATCAATGTTCGAATGAGGTGTATTAATTGCATTAAAGGCGTAGCGGGTGCTGAGCCAGTCATGAGATGAGAACTTGGGGACAATCCCACTACTGAGACCAATGTTCTTATACTGAGCCACGAATATGGTTAGTATTTAGGCATTGTGAGGCGTCTTGTGACTTCTAGTACCAAAAGAACTGGAGACTTTTTTTATAGTGCTTCGGCTAAGTGACCCTGCACCTGATGGAAAGTGCAGTGGGGTTTAATGTCAACTGACAAGAGACGATTACCCCTCGACAGTCAACACAAGTATGCCGGCCTGCTGGAACCGGATAAACGCAGGCTGACCTCGGAAGGCGACGCACATACGTGGGCCACTATGTCGGGTTTTGATACCTTGTGTACGGTGGTCGCTATTCGGGCGGATATAATACATATCCTACCATCACCAAATTGTGTACATTAGTGCGTTTTCATAATTACGTGTGATTACTTTGTACATTTTAACAAATTAACATTCTTAGTTCCTGCTATCAAAGTCAACAATAAAACAAAATAAAGGAAGTTTTTTTACTACATCGTTTTCGCGTGATAACGTTGCTTGGTACTTACCTAATATAATTTCATTTATATGATTAATGAGGAAATTGAGGAATTCGTGGGCGTCCTGCTGCATATAATTATCAAACTCCTCTGAAAATAAATTACATGTGTTAAATTATTTTGATATAAAATCAAAGGTAAAAGTATTTTCACTTTTATTAAAGCTTGTGTATTTTAAGTTCCAAAGTTAAACAAAAGTATTGGTCGTTAAAGGGTGAGGTGGTTATACAACATTTGAGTAAGTCCTGGAAAAGATCACCTTCCAAGTTCAAATTCTCATAGAACCATACACTGTTCTACGAAATATGTTTTTGTATATCATTTACCATGTAGTAAAATATACATTTGTACATCATTTCAGCCGGGAATCATCCACTGCTGGACATAGGCCTCCCCCATTGAGCGCCGGTTCTGGGCCGCCCTCATCCATCGGACTCCGGCGACCCTCACCAGATCGTCAGTCCATCTCGTGGGGGGCCTGCCTACACTGTGTCTTCCCGACATACCTTTGTACAAATCAGTTGAATTCATCAAAATTACCTTTCTCCTTCCTCAATCGGGCGATAAACTTTTTAGGCGCTATAGATCCAACTTTCTTCTTTTGCGTCGCTATACTATAAAATAAATCTGCAAGGCATGTTAACAAAGTCTCCTTGGTTCTCTTATTCTTAGCTTTGTACTCTAGAACTTTCTCTCGGAATGGCCGGCAGAAATATAAAGCTTGCAACACTGAGTTGCTATAACAAGTGTTGCCAAACTGAAAACAAAGAATCACTTGAATTATTGTTCTTGAGTGCCTCTGTGGTCTGGAGTGGAAGGTGTGGAATTAGTTAAATCATGTAGTTAATTTCCATGTTGGTTTGAAAACATGGAAATGGACACTATGATGTTAAGCTTGGTCCATACAACTTGAGAATTGCAAATATGTTCAGTGACTATTTTCTATTTCAACATGGTCACTTTTTCAGGAATGCACTTGTTACAATAAATTCCTACCTGTATAGATTAGAATTCATAAAATGTGTTGCGTTTGTCTGTTTAGATAACATTTTGTTTAACACATTTTTATTACAAATATCCTATATAGCAATAATGATTAAACAATAAATTGACATTGATATCTCCCTATTTTGCTCATACGTCATATTATCATTTTACAGACGTAAGTATTGCATACTCGCCGCGCCTCGTCTAAAACCCTCCTAATCTCAATCTTTTGTTGGTGCAGACAAATGAATATTTCGTAATCTCAATGATAAGTTCCTATCATGTGTCAGAAATTTTAGACATTATCAATGATTTAAATTGTCCTGTTGGCAAGCATGACTATATGAAACAAAGCCTATTATTTACGCACAATGATTTACACACACGCCTTTTTCTCCCCAAGGGTTGGCAGAGGCGCAACGGAGCATGCACCCACTTTTCGCCTTGCATATTCCATGTTATGATGTGATAGGGGGTAAGCTTACCCCAACATTGGGCACGATTTCAGACTGATATAAGTAAAAAGAACCCAATACCACCTTGCTCAACCCAGGGATCGAACCTCAAATCTCAGCACTGGAGTGTTACGGTAATACAATTATGCAACTGAGCAGAAGATTAAACAATATTTAAAATTTATTAGAAATTATTTTTAAGTTAGAAATAAGGTCCAACACTTAATTTGATAATTGAATATTATTAATTATAATGTGTAATAAATTCAATAATCATTTGAATTACCAAAATATATTTTGTTGACTGAAAATGTAGTACTCAAGTGTATGACATCAACACAGGTAATATGGTAGTACTATTAGGAACAGAATAAGACTTTCTCAAATCTATTTTGTAAACTTGCAACTGATTGTAAGGTGTTTCATATTAACTTAGTTTAAGGTGGTAGCTCAAGGTCCATTTTCATACATTTTGTTTCGGCTTTAATCTGGGTAACTAAACAAGTATTGGCAAGTAAAGAATTTAAATTCACGTCTAGTTGGTGATACTTGTTTAGTTACCCAGATTAAAGCCGAAACAAAATGTATGAAAATGGACCTTGAGGTATCGCCTTAAGATTTTTCAAGTAGAAATAATAGTTTTGATGTACAATGACTGTTTATCATTCCAGTTATGACAATTACATAATGTGATGTGTGATCATTGAAGAATTCCACCAAAATGATGGCTAAAGAGTATACACATAGGGTCTAAAGGGTAAACAGATAATAATTTAAGATTTTGTAGCTTTGTAACAACAAAAAAAAAAATACACAGCATAAAAAACATGTGACACATACAATTATGTGTGTTGTTAAAAAATAGATTATATATGAAAGAAAGAAATAACACAGTGTTATTACAGAATACAATCTTAGGAATATAATAACACCTGTATTGGACATATTAATAAATTATAGTAATACCATGTATTATTAACTATGACATAACATTTGCTAAAATTACTGGTGCCAAACAAAACTTATCTATAGGTCAGGATATTTGGATAAAAATAACATGTTTCTGGGGTATTTTAATTTTTAATGGATCAATACAAAAGTTCTTTTAAAATATTCTGGATGCCACAAAAATTACAATGAATTTGAGATACAATTGGAGTTCTAGTTCAAAAGATTCAACTTAATAACTAAAAATACAAGTGAATGCTGTATTAAAGAAGTATCAGATATTAGAACAGAAATTGTAGATTACAGCTTACATTTTACAAGTTGATCTAGTATGAAATAGTCCTACTTTATTTGAAGATAATATATCATACAAATGCTTAACATAACAATTACTTCAGTTATAACTATTCAAAAGATTAATGTCGAAGTATAATGCAAGAATATTTATTTATTTTATTTTAATAATGTAATCTAAAATTATTTTCTGTTTATAACAAACGAGATTTATTAAAAGTGGGTGGATACTAAGGTTAAGTCTAACATGAAATACTTACATTAACTAAACCAAAATAATGTTCATTAGGCGGGAACTGCTCTGACCCGATATCTCTTTCCAACTGCGATATATTTGCGCCCTGGAATAAATAATAACGGAAAAACTCGAAAAAACGTACATAGAACGCTATTTTGTTTACTGTTGCATTACTACACGTTACATTTGTATTACCGAACTGTATCATGTAATACATGAAAAAATCATCAAGAGAACGTTGCAAGTTACACTCGATGCACTCATTACCTATAATTAGTGCCGAACACGAAAGTAAACCATGCATTTCGCTCACCATTCTCTGTTGGAAATTAAGGCCGAGATCCTGACATATTGACATTTGCAATCTTGTTTTAAAGACTTATGTACAGAATATGTAGCTCTTGAATGCAAATAACACCAAATCACAAGGTAGCGGCCCGTATTTCTAGAAACATAATTGGAATTTCTTTTCGGAAACGAGCAAAATAAGCACAACCGCGATTCACAGACTAGAGAACGATGTCACTGGTAAAGTGACAGTTGTGACAGACTGACATAATCTACTTGTCTATGCGTCGTAGACTATGATCAAAGAGAATTATATAATGTATAGAAAATTATGACTATGAAAAAATATTACGAGCTAATTCATATATTTTTTATTTTTCGCAATATTGCTCAGTAAAGTGATATTATTATTTTTAATAGTAGAACTTATTTATGCAGCTATCCTAGAAAGAAAGAAAGCTCAAAAAGTAATATATAATAATATAAAAATAATTATCTTATGTAAATACTTGAAAAGCAGTAACATGGATATTAAAATAATATATAATTCAATTTTAATGAGATATAACGGTACAATTATATTTTATCAAGGAGTTTATAAAATACCATCTACATAATTCCCTGAAAATACTTATACGGCTGGACTCAGCAGCCACAAGAAGATAAAACTATTTATTTTATTGTAAATAATCAAAAGATTTTGTTAAGACTAGACCAAAGAGAATTATAATATATATGGAAATAGTGACATAGACTCTGTCTAGAGCCACGGCCTCTTCTCCTAATTAATTTAATAATTTTAAAAATCCCTTTAGACGTTTCCAATGCTTCAATTATCCATTTTTTAGGTTTTTTGTCGCTAAAGTAATAATAATTATATTTAAAATTCACTTGCAATTTTCCATTCAAATGACACTTCCTATATTTTACAAATAATGTATATATCGTATAAATACGACTGAATACCTATAATAATTTATTATGGAAAGTATTATTTTAGTATTGGCAACATTGGCACATCGCAGCATCTTCCAGAAATCAAAATCCAGAGCTCCCGCGTTTCAGAGTATTTCCGTTCCCGATATTTATCTAATCGGGGAACCAGGAAGTTTACGTGGTATTGTTGACGTGGCGGTTTTCAGCTGGTTCACTGAAAGTACATATATTTTTTACCACTTCTTGTAGGCCGGCTTTTTTTATAACTTTACAATTAAGTTTTAATATTAAAGTAGTGTCATCGTTCAGGAATATTTGAGCAAGTTTTGATATTACAGGTCAAAATGCTGCGATCGTTGTTCGTTGCTTTGGCCGTGTCGGCGGTATTTGCCGGCGTCCCAACTCCTGAGGAGACGAAGCGTATGATGGGACATCTCTCAGACGCCGAACATTTTAAGAACGAGCATCACAATAAGCAGTATGACCATGACGCTTTCTTGGGCGAAGACCAGGCAAAGGCATTTGATCAGCTGCCGCCGGAAGAATCTAAAAGGAGACTGGGGTAAGTGATCATTAAATAATATGTTTTAATTTATGTAAGCTAAGGAAATGTTTTCAATATGACACCAATTCCGTTTTGGTATCGTATTTCACTGAGATAATGAAACATGTGCGGTTTATATATCACGTTACCAATACAATTTTATTTTATGATACAAGACTTTAATGATGTTTTTATCTGATAAATGAACAGGCCATGTGTAATGCCTGCCCTAAACAATAAATTATAAAATTAAAAACATCAATTTTCCAATACAGATTCTGTTTATTATACTTTTTTGTGTGAAATAAAGGAAATCATTTTCATTTTATTTTTGTGAAAAAAAATAGAAATAAAATAAAATTGTATAGATGATTTGAGGTGTTGAATTTGTTGTTACTTCTTCATTCAGGGCATATTCTGTAACCCCTTCCTCGTCATCTCCATTTTAAGGAATATTTCAATGTATAAACATTTTAAACCCATTTTAAAGTTTAAGGTGTTTAAGTATAGAGTTCACCGCCATTATCAGTAGTTATTGGGCCAAACAAACATGCTTGTTTCACAAGATTATCTCCTTTTCAAACCCACACAAATATGTAGGCGAGATAAACTGCAAGTCAAACAGATATTGTACACATCCTGCATACTATAGTTGCATGTAGATGAAAGCTGTGATAATGTATTTAAGGTTTTTATGAGTTCTCAACGAAAATTTAAACACGCTTTTGCCTCTTGGTGTTTGTTTATTATATTGGTCATTATTTATCATAAATTGACACCTATGGGAAAATTATTGATTTTGTAATAATACTCTTATGGAAAGTCTTTTTTATCTTGCCACAGGGGGGTCAGTCTTCACATTTCTCTTCCACTTTGCCACTTAATAGGTTCAACAATACAAACCCATTAAAGTGCACTTTGTAATGTGCATTGAATAAATTGAAAAGCAGACCTACTGTATAGTACAGCGATTGTGTCAGAGGCCAATTCCTTTGTATGCATTAAACAAATTTATTGGATCATTCATCCATTCCAATATCCAATACAATAGAATAACAGACGTTTTTATGGTATGATAGCAAACATGGTTGTTTTAGCATGTTTGGCTGGGTGACCGTAAAAACTAAGTTAAATTCTTTTTGTAACATGATAGAAAAGTGAGTTGCGCCGATTCCACAATATACTGTGATAAAGGTAGTTACAAGGTTTAGAAGTTTACTGTTATATACAAATTATTCATAATTGGACCATGTTATCCAGAGATGAACCAACCCACAGACTGGTTAAAATTAAAGTATGATTGAATATGCAATTTCGAAAAGGGCACATCTCATAAATATAATATCTAGATCTATATCAAGAAATATATACATAATAAAAAATAACAATAAAATTTATGTAATTTAAATGAATCCAAAAATATTTTTTTTTTACACTGCTTTAAAAGATTTCCATTTCCTGAACTTTTTACAATTTCGGACATGTGCCCTTTTTGGAATTGCATATACAATATAAAATATCAAAATTGTTTCTTATGGTAGCAATAACATATTTTATGAACTATAAATTAAATTGCTAGAATAATACGAGTCTGATGTGTGCAACAATACATTTTAAAATTCCATTTATCACCACATTTTAACCAGTTGTGGTTTGGATTCTGTTGAACATGATCCAATTGAGCTCTATAATGTCCGAGAAAACATACAGTTCATTCATCAATCGATTCAGACAACTTTATTTCAATAAAATTCGTATCAAAAGTTCAGCGGCCCGTTTATCAGCGCTCGCGGATTAATGCGCGAGCGAAACTTCTCGAATGTTGTGACATGACGTGTCTGTGGTTGTTATCCGAACTATTGTAATCGGGGTCGCGGATATCTGCATAAGTTATATTTTTATACTTGCGCATGTGTGAAGGATGTGATATATGACGTCATCTTCGTGTCTAGACATGAGCAAATTAGGTTTTGATCTCGGTTATAGAATTTATACATTACTAATTTTTTTTAGTTTCGGCGATCATTTTTTGCATTTTTTTATTTGTAAGTTTGTCTACTACTGTCGCTTATTTTAAGCCATTTTGTTGCCATGTAAAGTTATTTGTAGCAACCTGAAACCCTCTGATGTTTGTAACAGCTGTTAGTTTACTCCTCTGGATCAATGAAAATGATTTATGAGTCATAATAGCAAAAACAGTGTAGTGTAAGCCGTGAAGTAAGAGATGTGGACGCAATAGTAGTTTCTATTTCGTGGCCTAGTTTGCTATGATATGGCAATTATTGTGATAGTCTTCTACAGTATAAATCAGTCCAGATGGTAAAGTAGCTTGTAAACATAATCTATAGAAATAACAGTCAGTTATGTAGGTCGCTTTCGTTTATTTCGGTAGTTATTCTCTTTTGACTTGGTCAGAAGCTTCGTGAGAGACTGTAGATTAATTGATACTTGTAGAACTTTCAGTAAACAAATGTAGATAAAGCGATAGCCACGCACATACTTCCAATTCCATACAACATAGTAATGTCTTTATGTTTTTATTATCTCATGCATATTCAGGTCTTGTATGCCTAGGATATAAAGTATTTTTATATATATAAGTACATTTTCCCCGTTTTTACAACATTTTTCGTGGATGCTTCGCTCCTATTGGTTATAGCGTGGTGTTATACAGCCTATAGTCTTCCTCGATAAATTGGCTGTACTAAAATAATTATTTCAATATGAAGCAGTAGTTCCTGAGATAGCGCGTTCAAACAAACAAACTCTTCAGTTTTATATATTAGTGTAGATTATCTAAAAGAGACTAGACGTGACTTGACGCAAATACTTGTGGCCCAAAAGAATATTTGTATCACTTTGTATTTTGGGACGGTTTCGCAAGCACCACCCGTAATTGACTTATCCCCTGCTAATATAAAGAACATTAAAATATTTATGAATAGTTGTTATTCCCACACAGTGTTCACTTTTATGATTTCCGTTGTACACGTTAAAAAATAAGTTCGCTCGTGTTTTCTACTCATATTATTTACGAGTTTTTTTTTACGATTGCATGACAAGACGAGGAAGTCGGTCCGCGACAGAAACATATGCCTCAGTGGCGAAGGGTTTATATAATCCATTCCAGCCGGCTTCCCTTTATCTACATAAATTACACATCTATCCCTATTCTACAATAGGGAACCGTCCTGTGTTTGATTTTGTACATTATTCTATATGTAATGGTTAATAATACGAAAAAGAAACCCTCCTGCGAAAACTGCATTAAAATTGGTTAAAAAATGAGACAGTAATTCATATTTCCAATATTACTATGTGCCGAAGTGGGCGCGAAGTGGGGATACCGATTCATCTCTTTCTTTCGCACGCTTGCTTCGTAATGCCCGATGACGTCACACGTGGGTATTGCGCCTCTTTTCTGTTTCTTGTTACTTACCCCTTCTACCGAAATTGAAAGACTTATAACTTGTTGATTTTTTACCGGCATTAAATAATTCTTTTTGTGTTGTAATTTATATAATGTAAATATTTAATAATAAAGAACAAAAATGAGTCCGGTCCCCTATTTCTGTAAAATCTAATTATCATTGGAACGATTTGTAGACTGTATTTACGCATATTAGTACTTATATGTTGTGTCGGGTTCCCCTTAGGAAAATTTAATCTATCGCCACTGATATGTATTGCAATAAAACTAGACATAACGATGAATAAGACGTGCTACTCACTACCTTGTAGTCAACATTTAGCCTAATGTCCCTTAATGCTGTCAATTAGCAATGCGTTGTGTATGCTCTAATGTGTTTAGGTTCAAAATGCATTGTATCTAATGTAATTACCAATCATTATGGGACTTTACATCTATGTCTCCACGCTAGTGTAGTTGTAGTATGATACGACTGCAGTGCTTAGGTCTCGGGTTCGATCCCCGGATCAGGCAGTAATATTGGGCTTTGCTACTCAGTATCAGTGTGGATTCTGGTATTTGTGCTCAATATGGAGCTCACCCCTTTTCACATTACGGTACGGAGCACATATGGCGGAAAGTAGGTTCACCAGATGCGCATCTGCTTGCACCTTTAGGGATAAAAGCCGTGATATGTGTGTGTCTTCAATATGTATTCACGCAATTTATAATTTAACGTTCGGATGGTGTTACTATTCTTTATAGGCGGTCGTATCGCTTCCCTGTAACGGAGCGAATGGATGATCTTTTACATGTCTAAATAAAGGCTAGCTCCATTATTGTTTTTTTTACACCATCCTAACTGTCTTTTTAATTAAATTCGTTGCGGTTTAAGACTTATTAGTTCTCCCAGAGACTCGACGAGCTTCACCGCGTAATGTCTTACATTGTGTGTCATTGCTGACCCTGCTTCAAGAGTTGCAGTGGTGTGAGGACGGGATAGTTTACTTGATAGTTTAAAACCAATTTAAAATCTCTAATCCAGGATAATAGCGGACAAGATAGATTCAGATAAGGACGGTTTCGTGACCCTCGTGGAGCTGAAAGACTGGATCCGGTATACGCAGAAGCGGTACACGGAGGAGGATACAGAGAGGCACTGGCGCCAGCACAACCCTGACAACAGCGAGAAGCTCGCTTGGGAGGTGAGTGGCAACCCTTGTTGGCGTAGGGATGGGTGAAAATCACGTATGGTGGAATTACAGGTTGATGTAAATGGATGATGATTTGCTCGGATATATTTTATATTCGCGATAGAGCGACCACCATACACAAGGTTTTAAAATCCGCCATAATGGCCCACGAAAGTGTGCGCGTTCCGGAATCAGCGTGTGTATATCCGATTGTAACAGGCCGGCATAATAGTTTCGACTGTCGACCCCACTCCAATTACCGCCAATTGCAGTGGGTTCACTGTCATGCGCGTATAAAAAATGATTAGCTACAGCAAAAATGTTATAGACTGCAAAAAAATATATACTGGAACTGTTGAGGCAAAGACGACTACTGAAGGACCGAAATTTGTCTTTTTTGATAAAATATTATATTTCTAGAACATAAATATAAAGAGGAAATTTTATTGCCGCATAAATTGAGTAAATACACAAAATCATCGTCAAAGGTTAAGCTAAACACTGCCGTATAATTTGATATAGGGCATGTTCATAAAATGAGGGTGTTAAGTCAGGCAAATTTTACGTTCGGTGTAAAATTCTTTGAAGGGCCTTTTGGCCTTTGCCTTTACTCAATAAGATTATAAATCTTAAATTTTTACTGCATATTGTTAATGTTTTATGTGACCTACTATAATATTTTAGTTAAGGAAGATAAGATAATCTGGTTAAAGTTCTGAGTTGCATATATCTTGTCTTGCGAGATAATTTAGTTAACAAAACGAATTACAATCAAGTAATTCTTTTTTGTATAGGATTACAAGAAGAACGTGTACGGCTTCATGGACGAGATGAGCGAGAAAGAGAAGAATACGCCCAACAGCGAAGGATTCGCGTACGCCAGCCTGCTGAAGAGGGACCGCAGGAGGTGGCACTATGCTGGTAAGTGGACTAGAAGTAGAGTTGGCAAACGAGCAAGTTATTCACCTTATAATAAGGTTTCTTGAAGGCTATGGTTTTCTTTTTATGAAGGAGAGCAAGTGTCATTGATGTTAGCAAGTTAGTCACCTTTTAGTAAGGTTTCTTGATAGTTTTCATTTTATGAAGAAGAGCAAGTTTAATGTTAATTGACCACATAAGTTGACGATTAGAGATGTAGAGGGATGATTAGTGATTAACTGTTTTGAGTGTGAACGTAATAGTAAAATGAGAGGTGTTAATCAACAAAGACAAACTGCTGACCTTTTTTAATAGAAAGCGATACCATAACAATTATTATAGTGTCGTATGTTACGTGTATTGATACCATTGGCGTTCGTAATCTATATTTTTACTAACTTGCTCGTAGCTTCGTTCGCTTGTAGGAGCTTTTAAAAGATAAAACTCTTACTAAATATTTTCCTGGGATAATAAATAGCTTTACCAAGGTCTCAAACTATTGCTATACAAAATTTCATTGGACGGGTAGTTTTTGAGTTTACCGCGTTCAAACACGCGTCTGCGTGTTTGAACGCGGTATGATGTATAGTAAGGATAGCATTGAATGACGAGACGAGCACGTCGCTCGCCTGATGGTAAGCGTCCTGACTAATTCAAACAATAGCAGCACGCTAGATATTCTAAATTTATGCTTTATTGCTTTTTATGGTAGACCAGGATTAACATTCGAAAAATTATTGAATGCCTCAGTGGCTGAGTTCTAATGCGTACACGGTACGAGTACGATAATGACGCTGAGGTCGTGGGTTCGAATCCCGGGTTGGGCCGAAAATAATTGTCTGGGTTTATCCATCTTAGAAATTATTCAGCTCAGGAAGTTGGCGATGTGATACCTCCGCGCTTCGGAAAGCACGTAAGGCCGTTGGTCCTGCGCCTGATCTCTCTCCGGTCATGTCGGATTGCCGTCTCGCCGGAATATGAGAGTGAAGGAACAGAGAATGCCCCTGTGTATGGCGCACACACTTGTGCACTATAATAACTTCTCTATACCTGGCTGATCTCCGTTGAGATTAGCCGCCGCGGCCGAAATTTGGCTAGAGGAATTCATTCATTAACATTCGCCTACGAACACAATTTTGCGCAGTAACATTGTACAAATTTTCATAGATATACAAGTAGCATTAAACTGCTCAGTGCAAACATTTATTCGTTAATGTTTGCCTAGACATTTGCGTTAAGTAAATTTAAATTTTGCACCTTGGAATGTGTGATGTAACAACGATAAACTGGTTAAAAAACAGTCCAAAGTTAGATATATGCGCGTGAATATATTTATAGATTTTGGAGCTTGTTCCCGTTCCACTATGAGGTATATTTGAACCCACATTTTTGAAGCAACTTGTACAGTCTTTGTTAATTTTATCTACAGATGCGGACCAAGACGGGTCCCTGAACAGGACCGAGTTTGCGGCGTTCCTGCATCCCGAAGAGAACCCGACCATGAGGGACGTTGTCGTGCTGGAGACTTTGGAGGACATCGACAAAGACAAGGTGCTTGATCATGAATGATTTTTTTACAATAAGTAAGCCACTCGCTGGTGGTAAGGGTCAAGACTGCTCACAATGACAAAGATAAACAACTAAGTTAGATACTAGAGTACTCTTAAATTTGAATTACTAGCTTTTTGCTTGAGGCTTCGCCTGCGTGAAGGAGTTTTCTGGGATACATTTTTTTTCCGACTTGCTTGATATGTATCGTTATGACAAATTACATAAAATCATCATAAATTGTAGCTTATGTGTTATTCTGGTGTATAACCAATATTACTGTAAAGTTTCATCTAAATCCGTTCAGTAGTTTTTTCGTGAAAGAGGAACAAACATACATACATACATCCATCCTTACAAATTTTCGCATTTATAATATTAGTAGGATAAATCACCGCTTATATTCTCTGGTGTATGTCTGATAATCTGTACAGCCCCATATACACGTTTTGGCTCTTGCACTAGGGCCAGAGCAGGATGTGAGTGCTGCCATAATCTTCATACCGAACACGGACTGCTTCCACATAAGATACACTAATGTACTACATACCTATTTGTAAATATGTTAAAAAATAGTTTCCGTTTTAGAAATATTATTTCATTGTAACGATTTATTTTGCAGGACGGTAAAGTGTCCCTCGAGGAGTACATCGGTGACATGTACAAGCCGGAGGATGGAGAGGACGACGAGGAACCTGACTGGGTCAAACAGGAGAGGGAACAGTTCACAGGATACAGGTGGATAGTTTAACTCTTGGTCTCTCGTGGCTCGCCGGCGAGCCAAGACAGCTACATGACATTTGCGTGTGTCACGGGATTATAACCTTATATACTACATAATAAGGTTATTTTTCCGTCACACGCGTAGCTGTCAATGTTTGGCGGCAAACATTCAGCTACCTGTACATATTTGAAAATAAAATTTTGACAAGTCATGACGGGTTAATACTCGAGTTTAGTAAGTGGAATGTAAGGAACGCTTACGGTGTATTTAGACGCACTGACTACCCATTTCATTGATAGGCATATTCTTAGTTTTTAGATTATACATTTAGGGAACAAAGCGCAGGCATAGAGAGCTAGAACATAGCATTTAGTGCGAGTTTAAATATACCATCAATATTATGCGTCAAAATATATTATCTGCACAGGCTGAAGCCTCTAATCTGACTAGAATTAGGCCAGCCGTCATATATTTCGACTGTACAGTACTTAACAAAATGAAGCATGAATCTGAGTGTAACATTTGTCAGATGAAGGAAGCATTGCTCATCACATGAGACGGTATTCTGCTAGGCTAGCCGTGAGTGTGTACTGCCCTTCAAGAGTACCACAGCTAATTTTGTCATTCCAGAGACACAAACAAGGACGGCTTCATGGACGAACACGAAGTGAAAGACTGGATCGCGCCGCCCGAATTCGACCACGCGGAAGCCGAAGCGCGCCACTTGGTGTTCGAAGCCGACGCTGATGCTGACGAGAAGCTCACCAAGGCGGAGATCCTGGAGAAATACGACCTGTTTGTGGGTTCCCAGGCTACAGACTTTGGGGAAGCTCTGTCCCGCCATGATGAATTTTAGAGGGTAGTTCGATATTGTGGGTGTTGTTTTTAGGAGGGAAGTGTAATCGAGTGAGGGATTTCAATTTGTAAGGAAATTAAGTGAACTGATCTTTTACTACAGCAGATTGAAAATGGCGTTTGTTGGAGCAACTTTTTACCCCTTTTTTACAACAAAAAAAAAACAGTCTTATAGAGGGCCAGTGAACGGAATATTTTCCGTATTATAGATTTCTTAATTCAAACAACATCCACAATTTTGTATGAATGCTGTATGGATATTGTGATAGAGATGGGGAATGGCAACTGAATCAATGTAAGCGAGCAATATATTTTTATATCTAACGTTAAAGATTCTTTCCAATTAGATATTTCGCCATATTAGTAGAATCTCTTCGAAAAATGAAATAAGATTATAAAAAAGAAATAAGTTTCTATCTTATTTCGATAAACGTCTTAGATTTTAAGATATTTATGCTCGTTTTCATCAACCTTTGCTTATCCTTCCGATTATCGATTATCCGATCTTCCGATTATCGATTCCTAACGTTTAAGACCGACATAGGTATGTTGCAGCGTAATTTCGCTTTGATGTCTAGAAAGAGAAAGAAACAGAAAACCATTGGCCACTGGTTGAGTGGTAAACTTTAATAAATTGAAGTACTTATAAGGTAGGGAAAAAAATAAAATAAATAAAATTTTATAGTCAAGTGGGTACCTAGAGATGTAAGTATTCAGATACAGGCCCAGTCGTCTTCTGCTTGCCGATTATCCCGGCCCAGGTGCCAGGGTCTGCCTTCCTACTGCGATCCTTCCATTTCGCCCAGTCTTTTGCATCTTGTTCAGTGACTAAGATACTCATCCAGTGTGGGTGGTATATGTCTCTCCACAATAGTGCCAATAGGAGCCAGACAGCATATGCCAAAAGGCTTGTAGCTGATTTTCCTCTAGACCCTCAGAGAAACGTCAGCCAAAAAACACATACACGGAAGTGCGTGCGCACACCTGTCTGTCTTCCTCTGAGTTTAGCCGTATGCTGAGGTTAAGCGAAGGTTGATGAAATTGAACTAGTTTCTAATAACTTTAGACCAAAGCTACGTTCCATTTTACGTAATAATATTTCCATTAACTCAGTGATCTTATTTGAATCTTTATATTTTTTATAAATGTCAGTATGTATGCATTTAATAATTTTATTTTAAAATTATCTTTAAGTACTTATTAAATATTTACTGTTAAGTGTACAAGGCAATAATGCCGCGCGACATTGTGCAACGTTTAACACATTGAACAAGAACATCAAGATAGAACAAGAATTGCTGTTGAGCGTCTAGTGTTGCGCGTCAAATATTGTCTGTTGTTAATAACATAAATAAGTGATGTTAGAACGCGTGTACATTATAGACGATTTATTATTGAAGTGATTTTCATTCACTTAAATCTCGAATATAAAGCCGTTTTTTGTCTGTAAAATGAGCGAATTGCTAGCTAAATATCATATTCATACAATCGATGATTTGTGAGATTACAATATAAAGAGCCACAATACGAGATTGGCTACAACGTATGTATTTTAAATGAAGCGTCATTGCTCTTAATGTCATATTATGTTCATTATTATATGACCCATGTATGTATTCTCGGCCTAACATTAAAGCAATATTGTAACATGAAATCCAAACTAGCATTTTATTTTATACCTCTTCAGTACAATATTATGTACACAGTATAATAGCTTTATTTACAATAAATAATATTTTGTAATCTGTTGTTTAATTTACCATAGAGTTTTGTGAGCGATCTGTCTAGCTGTTATTTCTGGCGCCAATTTGTATCTTCTGCTACTTCCACATAAGCAGTGTAATATAAAAAAAATCGGTTAACATTTTATTACGAAATAGAGTAGAGCGCTGTTTTCCCAAAATGTGAGTTCAGGAAATCGGTTTATCTGGAACTGTATATATAATTTTATGTATGTATTAATTTCCCAATAAAAAAATTACATGTTTAATACGAATGTAGTTTATCAGAGGGGTAAGTAGGAAAATAAGTACAGATAGCTTAAGGAATGAAACACGTTGAATCAATATTTTACGTGCAGTATATTTATAAAGTTAACGTATAAAGAAGTCAGTAAATATACTGTCGAAGCGGCGATAGCCTAGTTGGGAGTGGAGCAGTCTGCCGAGATGAATGTCTGCAGGTTTCAAACTCAGTTGCACGCACCTCTGACTTCTAAAGTTATGTGTATACACTTTGTGAATAGTAGTTTGAACGATGAAGGAAAACATCGTGAGGAAACCTGTAAACCTGAGTAACTAAGAATTTTGGGTGTTTGTGAAGTCTTCTAATCAGCACTAGGCCAGCGTGTTGGACTAAGGCCTAATCCCTCGATAGAGGAGGCCCGTGCCCAGCATTGGGACAATACAGGGCTGATATGATTATATTATAAGTAAGCTTACACTCTTATGCTCGCTTGTTACGAACATTTTTCACACAGATATTTGATACTGGTCGCTTTCATCTTTAGTTTCAAATTATCACAAGGCAGTAACTATTTGTTCGATTGAACAGTCATTTGGTTAATCTATGTTTGGATAATCGACGCTCTACTGTACAGTGACTGCTAATTTTATTGTTAAATAATGATAAGGTTTATTATGTATAATACTTATTTTGAATATTAATGACTCACTTTCTTATGATTCAATATTCAGCGATTAGCCGATATTGTACATTGATGGTGGCACTTTCAAAAACAAAAATAGTCTCATATTGCATCTATCCATTAGGTTATACCCGATCATTTTTGTTTCATAGAAAAATATGAAATATTGCTATTTTTTAGATTTTCAAACCAATACGCAATAATTTTTTTATCTATTAGCAAAACCAAAGGTTACAAACTGATACCTGTGTGACTTCGTATTTATTACGTAGTAAGTAGCAATCTAAAGCAAGACAAGGCACATTTATAGACATTACAGGTTATGGTTTCGATATGGTTGATGATGCACATCATCAAAAGAGTATTGTCCCTACGGTAGGCTGCAGCTTGTCGGTTTCCCTGACATCGTCAAGTCAATGAGCAGCGGTGGCCGCTTACTGTCATATCTCGTCTGTCTATACTGGCATAAAAACGCCCTAGTTTATACCTCGCGATCAGATGACAGTGTTGTATTTATATAGCGGTATTTTTGTTCTGGAAAACTCCTTCACGCGGGCGAAGCCCAGAGCAAAAGCTAGTCTTTTTTATAAAACTAGGTATGTAATTGAGTTTTTTCTAGTGGAGAGTCATACAGACATCGTAAAGTTTATTGTAAGTATAAAAAGAAGCAGTATTTTTTAAAATCGTCATCAACGCGCAGCAACGTGTCGATCAATTACTTATTTACGAAAAATAAAGACAAATTTCGTATTGAAGATTGTAAAATATTAGATAACTACTTTCACTAACAAAATCTTAATAAAGTTAGCTCATTTCATTAACCTAATAAGTCCGTTAATCTCATTAAAAACAAACTTGCTAAGTTTGAACACTCAACAAATTAACGGCTAGGTAAATATTAAAATTTGTTGATTACACCGCTCCAGGCGAACTACGAGAGCTAATATTAAGCACTAGAGGAAATTTCCGCTGGTTTTCGTAAACAAGCGGGTGGTATCGGGTTTTCCGGCCATTTCCCGCGCACGGCGGGCGGCGGCAAATCAACCGCGACACCGCACTTAACGTCTTATCGGCTCGTACTTGTCTATGGATTTATGCATTTTTGATTCTCGCCGTATGTGCACCTCTTTGGACTGTTGAACGTAAATTAGAGCGCGAAATTTCGTTAAAGGGTTTTTTGGTATCAATCCTCCAGGAAGATAGATGTCGCGTACATTATCTAACATATTTAGAAACACAATGACAAGTCTAACGCCATAGTAGGGTAGTACATCTCCGCATTAGTACATACTACATACTAGCCAGAGGCTAAATGTATTCTTAATAATAGTCAAAGAAATAAAATTTCGTTATATCTAATGCAGATTCCTGATGGTAAAGATTTTATGAAGCTCGTATTAGTTTTTTGTTTTATGAGTAGAGTAAAGTGAATGCTTTTTTTAAAAGAATTGTTACTAGTGTGTTAATAAATAATTTTCTTACATAACGGTCAACATAGTCGTTAAAAAATAAGAGGCATGTGTCCCTAGCTAAAGATATAAATGTTATAGTATTGATGTTGAATAAATGCCCTTAAGGCGAGGAATACAAATGAAATAATAACATTATAGGGATATAAGTAGACATTGAATATCTCGAACTCTTAAAAGGTCTTATTATTGACAGGAAAACTATTTAAATAAATTTAATTTCAATTACATACTTTAAAGAGAAAACGAAGTAGTAAATTAAAAAAAAATCGGAAACTAAGTATATTTTAATTTTGAATTATAAAAATCCAAATAAAAGTACGTCATATGTGATATAAATACATTAATTTAAGACAGACATAAGTTGAATAGTCATCGGCAGCCATTCTTCGGCGAGCGCCCTTGTCATATTGTCACACTTGTTAAGGCTTATTACAGATATGACAATTGTTCGAATAAGGAGTAGTTTACAATATCACAACAACTAAACGAGTTTTATTTTACCTGGAATTTAAAATATACATTATATCATATAATATTATATAATATCCTATTGTGTCATAAAAATCCTGAGATGTTTCACGTTTGCCCCGGGACAGGACCATTAGAAGTTTCCAGGCACAGGTGTTGGTTGCGTCGTCTCTCGGTTCATTGTTCGCCGGTCATCGCACCGCCCCGGGGATTGCCTTTATTTAGCTATTCTGCTGCGCGAGTACTTGAATCTTAAAGTAAGCTCTAGGAAGGATCAAAATTGTTTACATTTAAGTAGATTATTTATGTTACTTTCCAAAGTTGTGCATGACTAAAGGCATTCAACTATAGCTTAATTAAAATTCTTTGTTGAGGTCTGCATCTTGGTGAATTATTATGTCGTTAGAATCTAAAAATATAAGATTACGAACATTTTTTTAGAAATTATTTATTTGAAAGCTTTGACAATAATAGAGATACCGACGCTTCATTGGATTTAAAGTTAATTAAAAATTTGTAGGTATAAAAATGTTGGAATAATGCAGTATTTCTTAATGCCATCTATATCTTTTACACTACTAGAATTATTGATATTTTTTATTTTTGTTATGTTCTAGATAATACTGTTATTTTATAATTAACCCACCTCTTGTGTATTTAATGATTGATTCCTTTGTCTTTTTATCTTTTATAAATTACAGCATTAACTAGAAAGCGCTAGAAAGACTTTAGTTTTCTAGTCCGTGGGTAACAGTTATTTATATTCGATCACTTTTTGATATTCACGCCCCTATTAAGAAAATTAAATTGAAGCGCCCTGCTGCGCCGTGGATGACACCTGGAGTTCGGATGGCGATGAGACGAAGGGACCGTATTTTTCGCAAATATAAAAGGGATCGTTCAGAGGCAAACTGGTGCCTTTTTAAGGCTGCAAGGAATCGGTGCAATCAAATGGTACGTAACGCTAAACGCCGTCATATTCTTAATAATATCTCATCATCATCCCCAGCCAGTATCTGGAAGTTTCTCGGGACTTTGGGTATTGGCAAGGGCAAAAACTTCGATTTCCATGGTGCGATCATTGGATTGGATGATATTAATCTTCATTTCTCCACTACTTCTCTGATAGATCACCAAATCAAGCGTCGTACCTTGGATTTCATAGCTGGTCTTCCGATCCCTTCTGTTGATCCTTTTCAGTTTTCTCCGGTTCCACCGGGTGAGATCAAGAAAGTAATCCTTGCGATTAAATCTAATGCGACTGGATATGACAACATTTGCCGTCGCATGATAATCGCGATCCTCGATCATCTTCTCCATCCCATCTCACATATTATCAACTTTTCCCTTAGTACTGGTGTCTTCCCGTCCCTATGGCGGAAAGCAATTGTTATTCCTCTTCCCAAAATCCCTAATCCCTCCCTCGTGAATCACTTCCGTCCTATATCAATTCTCCCTTTCCTCTCCAAGGTGCTAGAGGCTTGTGCGCACAAGCAATTAACTAGATTTGTGCACTTAAATAACTTGCTGTGCCCACTTCAATCTGGCTTTAGGCCTGGCCACAGCACCGTTACCGCGCTCCTCAAAGTGACTGGCGATATTAGAGCGGGCATGGAGAACGGCAAAGTCACTGTACTGGCTTTGGTTGATTTTTCTAATGCCTTCAATACCGTTAGTTACGATATCCTCCTAGCAATTCTCTCCCATCTTCTGTTCTCTCCCGGTGCACTGGATTGGATCTCATCCTATCTTCAGGGACGCCAGCAGTCGGTGCGTTTAAATGACTCCTCGTCAAATTGGTGCAACATCGACGCTGGAGTCCCTCAAGGCGGTATACTTTCCCCATTGCTATTTTCTATGTTCATTAATCTCTTAACTCAAAACCTTCATTGTTCGTATCATCTGTATGCTGATGACTTGCAGTTATATTCGCAGGCTGGCGTTGATTGTGTGTCTGCTGCTATAATGAGGGTGAACGAGGACCTGGCATTTATCAAAAGTTGGTCAGATAGTTTCGGTCTTTCTGTGAATCCCACGAAATGTCAGGCTATAATAATAGGCAGCCCTAGAATGATCGGGAGATTAGACTTCTCGCATATTCCTGCTATTAAATTTGATGGTACCATCATTCCTTGGTGCTCCAGTGTGAAGGACCTCGGACTACACATTGATGCCACCCTGAGCTGGCGGTCCCACGTTACCTCTGTTAGTCAGAGAGTTATCGGCACACTTCGTTCTCTTTATCGTCTGAAGAATCTCTTGCCATCCAAGACCAAGACTATGCTTGTGCAAACCTTAATCCTCCCAATAATCGACTATGGCGATGTATGCTATTTTGATCTGAATGCAGACCTGCTCAATAAACTCGACCGCCTTCTTAATAACTGCATTCGATTCGTTTTTAATCTCCGCAAGTACGATCACATTTCTTCTTTCCGTTCGCAGTTAAATTGGCTCCCCATCCGCCAGCGCCGCTCGTTACGCGCGCTTACTACTCTCTATTCTCTCCTTAGGTCTCCTATACCTCCTACTTATCTATCTTCCAATTTTAGTTACCTTTGCGATGGGCATGATAGGAATTTGCGTTCGTCTACCAATCTTCTCCTGAAGTGTCCTTCGCACAGTTCTGATTTTGTTCACTCTTCCTTCGCTATCCAATCTATCCTTCTTTGGAACGCACTCCCGCTCGGAATCAGGTCGTCCTCAACACGGCTGGCTTTTAAAATGAGAGTTCGTCGATTGTTGCTGGCAGAAGTAGCAGATTCCTCTAATTGACTTATTAGTGTATTTATATATTTATTTATTTTTATATATGTATATATATATGTATTTTTTTTTATATATATATCTATATATTTATATATGCGAGTATGTTTTAATTACATTTGTTTACTATTTCTCTTCTTATTTGTTTTTCACTTCTTTTATTATACACCTACCTCCGTCCTCTCTACACCACCCCAAGGTTGACTGGGAGAGAATGCCCATGGCATTAAGTCCGCCTGTATACCATGTGTACAAAGTGTTAATAAATAATAATAAATAATATTTATAAATAATAGTTTCGTTTTAAAAAAACTTATTTCGCGGACGAACCATCTCAAGACACTACATCGTCACCTCTTTCTGTGTAGGTAAAAACTATCTATTTAATTTTGTATAATTTTAAAACGAAACGTAGTTAATGTAACCCAAACTTTATGAATGACCAACACCTTAGTCCACCTCGAGATTAAATTAAACAAAATCGCGATTAAATCTGATAAATTTAGTTTATTTAAATTATTTATTTTATGTTAGTTGGTAAGTACATACTATAAAGTTTCTATAGATATTCTTATATTACTTATATCATTTTTTTTATTCTTAAAGAAGGCGCTTAGTCGCACAAGCGATTATGCCGCCTCGGTTAATGCAAATCTTAATCACTAAGTTACATTGCCTGAATAAGACAACATAAGTTATTACTTCTTCCGGCTGCCAATTTATATAGCTTCCTAGTATCTTCCATATTTCATCTTAGTTTAAACTTAATTTTATTCCATGTTTTCTGTGTTAAATAATGTTATTTGACTAGTGGTTGGTGCTTTCAAACAATTCGTGGTATCGCACCAAAACAATTCCACCTGAACAAAAACTAAACACGCCACATCCGCAGCGGAACGGTGAACCACAATTATTAATATAACAAATGCAAATGTTCCGAATTACCCGACTGAAATATTTACACAATATTCAACCTAATATTCATATACGCGCTAACATCCAAAGGCGCGAGCGGCGTGTACATATTTTTGCATACTTGTGCCTGTGACATTGGCGTTCATACAAGATGGTGAATTTGTATGATAATTTTCATTTTGCATTCACTCCGGTTATTCTTCTTGGCGGTGTGTTGTGTATAGCGCTCCAGGGAAATTCGGCGGTTCTGTCTCCAATGTTATAGGTCACAAAGATGTTGAGCGGTGAGGGATATGTCGTAAGATTTTTAGTAGCATAGTTTTATAAGTCTGAATTTAGAGACTATTTTAGCTAAGCAGCGAACAATACCAAAGGGAATTCTGAGATCTCCAATTGTTAAAGCAGCAGTAAAATTATTTTAAAATACGAGTCGCTATAGCTTTTTTAAAAATTGGCAACACTTAAATATTCGTCACTGAGTGGTGACGTCACGGTTATCAAGATCATTCTTTTTTGTATTCAATCAATTCACAGTATTTGAAAAGTTTTGATGGGTTGTCGAGTTAGCATATTACGTTACTTGATAAATGTCATTTCAAAGCATTAACTATGAATCAAGCTTTAAATAGTCACCCTTTTGCCTTCCAGTAAGCAAATAATGGCTGACACCTATTTTTAGATAACGTTTTTATTGAAATCGTGGGTGTTAAGTTTTGAATAACCGTGGTTGAAGGTAAATTTATCAGCCATCACATATATCTACACCCACATTGGTGCAGGGATGAGGAAAATTGATAAATAACATTCAGTATTTATTTGCATTAATTTTGTTGACTATAAATAAATTTAAGAATAAAGTAAGTTACGTAGTTTGAGATTTGTCTGTAGACACCTTTATCGCATGGTATTTTAAATCGTTCCGAGAAATCGGGTCGTGGATTTAACTGTTTACTTCGGTAGGTTTTTTTATACATGTCTTTGTGAAATACATTTTTACTGGCTTCTAGAATAGCCTTTCAAGAAAAGAGAGGAGGTTCTCCTACATTTATAAATTGTCATGATATTCCATGTAATATCTGAATGATTTACTTTTTTTCTTGCTCTTTTTGTATAAGACTGAACAATTATAAATTATATCCGATGACTTTTAATTTAATATTTTTTCTTATAGTAGGTCCTTATATGCTTGATGAGCGAATAAGTAAATGGCAAACACCTACAATACTAGAGCAATTACAGACACGGCGCCGATTAAATTGCTGGTGGTAGGATATTTTTATCTGCCGGGATAGCGGCCAAAGAACGCAACGTGTAAACCTAGCAAGGGTGTTGAACCCACCATAGTGGCCCACGTACGTGTGTAACGTTCCGGGACTATTATGTGTAATGTGTATATTCAGTTTTGAACAGGCCGACATAATTATGTTGATTGGGGAGGGTTAATCATCTCGACTGCCTCGGTGGCGTAGTTGTACTGCATGCGCGGTACGGCAGCGCTCTGAGGTCCTGGGTTCGAATCCCGGGTCGGGCAAAGTGATATTTGGGTTTTTCTGCTCAATATTAGCCCGGAGTCTGGAATTTGTGCCCGATATGGCGATAGGCTCGCCCCCTATCACATCCTGGGACGGAACACACTCGGCGAAAAGTGGGTGCCTTGGTTGCACCTCTGCATACCCCTTCGGGGATAAATGCGTGATGATGTGTGTGTGTGTAATCATCTCCTCAGTCGACACTATATTTGGACCCTACTTCACTTACCATCAGGTGCATTGGGCTCATTTTGCCGAACCCGCACAAAATAGCGATAGGGTAGGAATGTATGTTGCGGGTTCCTTGAATTCTTTATGCCTGACTCATCCAGCGCTCCTACATCTCCAACCGTCGGCGGCAGGCAGCCCTGTGTAATTGTCAACTCCGCAGTATCAATAGCTGTAAATATAAGGGCTTTAGAGGCTGTCGAAAGTACCGCGGCTCCCGTAAAACATTATTTGCGCCAGGATCAACGGCATCACAGGGAATATTCCAGGATAAGAGCGAAATGGAACGCATATACTCCATTGGTTTCCCGTCTTTGCATGACGTGTGGTGACGTGTTAGTGAGATATGGCGGGAATTTTGTGCGAAATTGTTTTTTCCTGTAAGCTTATATCATGTGAACAAATAGGCGACAATATGAATACAGAATCCGTAGTTCAGGCGGATCTTATGATGTTAGTAGAAGTGCCTAAGAGTAGTTATGTATAGTTATGTATTTACATAATGTAATATAACATCATGTCTTCCAGAAGTGGTAACCTAGTTCGTCAAGTTTATTTATATATCAAGATGCTAGAGATAAGTCGTTTGGTATAAAAGGCATAAATGTCAATATCGGGCAGCTAGCATATCCTATTTACCAATTTTAGTTGCCTTTTGATATCGACCTAGAATTTCGTGCTTTACATGTATGCCTAGGTTTCAAGGAGAAGAAAGATATTAGTCCGTGTTTCAATAGATGAAAGCATTGTTCTTATTTGTAACGTTCAAACCAAAATCCAGCGATCAACGAAAAATAAGTCGTCACAACTCAAAAGGTTCGAGCAAAAACGCGCCATTTATTCAGTGCTCCAATTTGGTTGTTTTGTAAATTTAAATACGCCAGCCAATTCCATTTCAAATAAAATTCTGCAATGAGCATCTCGGCACGTTAGTATAATTTGTTCAAGCCACATTTACAGCGCGCGCTACCGACATTTTGGCCACAATGTGGCTCTTTAATTAGCAACAGTTTAATGAAATTTCAACGTAAAAGATTCAAATGTTGTTTTGTTTTTATTTCAATTATGATTTATTTTTCTATAAAATAAAATTTAAATTGTGTATTTTGTAAGAATTAGACTGGTGCAATAATCAATTTTTCCGTCACTCTATCACTATATCCTGGCACAAAATTTACATACTCTCAATACCTTTTTTGGTAACTTTTCACTGTTTTATTAATATAAGGGTGGTTACGGCCTAAAAAGTGTATAAAATGTCAATTTACCTACTCTACCGTACGTGGCATACTGGTATAAAAATGGTGGCCTTCACTGCAAAAAGAAAAGCCGAAAATTTAAAAACAGAACGAACTTCATTACTCGAAAAACACGTGCGTCATTTCAAGCCCATAAACAAAATTATTGCAGAAAAAAGAACTTTCGAGGCAAGTTTAAATCCTGCGAGCATACTTAGGCGAACATCTGCGAGGAAACTCGACTAGCTGGCACAACGGCCGAGATATTAGCTATGTCAAACATTCGCCGCGGGACCGGACGGACGGAGTTTTTCACAATTTTTGGCTTAATCTTACAAACTGGCGGAGTTTGGAACTCATTAGTGCGAGAAGGCAACCGGACGAAACACCTCACCAAATTAAATTTAATTCTGTTACGTAAAACCCGTTGCATACTGGCGTTGGTTACGGATTAGAATGTTCCAATTTTAATTTTCCCTTTCTGTTTACTAACTTATGCTGTGGAAGTTTAAACTGCGCATTTTATTATAATGCTGCGGCAAGTAGAATAATGTTATGACTATTATGTATATCGCATGCAATATTTTATGGCCAACCGCTTTCTTTAAAATCCCTTGGGTGTTCTTATTTCCACTACTATAATACGAATGACAGTTTGAATGTTCATGCATGGTCATTTTTATTAAACTACAAAACATCATCAAACGTTGTTTATAGATATATTCAAAAAGATTACCGATTGGTCTTGGCGTAATCTGATGTGGATTTTGGACAAAATCCCTTTCGTAGTTCGTGATATTCAAAACACAAGTTAATCGTACATTACTATGAGGTCAAGACTATCATGAGTGACTGTTAAGTGTGATTCATTTCATCATTTAAAAAAAACCCAATCCTTATCGCTATTTATAGATTAACGGCAAAGATGAACCAATCGAAGTAAAGTTAATTTCAAGTGTTCATAGATGGTCTTTTTTTAAATCGTGTTTTTCTGTAAATCGACATGAAGTTAGCTATAGAAACAGTTTAAAGATTTCGAAAGGCTATTTCCGTTGTGTTGCAATATGAAGTCGCCCTAAACTTTACCTCAATGACGACGTTTTTAGCGAAACCAACCTGATTTGTAATTCTGCGCCCGTGACGACGGTCGCAAGACGGACGCCCAAACAAATAAACGTTCAGCTTCACCGTAAATTCTTTTACCTCGACTTCTAACAACTGTTTCAATTTTGATTTATATAGAAACTAGCTTTCGCTCGCGGTTCGCCTGTGTGAAGGCATTTTCCGGAATAAAAGACCCACTATATATTTTCCCGGGATAGAAAGTAGCCTTCCCAGGGTCTTAAACTACCAAATTAAAAAAAATCTGATTAGTAGACTTTGCGAAAATCGATCACATACAGACAGACAGCTTTTGGGCACTTTGTTTTATAATAAGTATAAATTTAAAGTCTTGTCTTTTTATGTGACTTTTTTTTACGGCTATCTGATTTGTATATTGTGTTGATGGATATCGTAAGACATATCACATGTGTCGGTTGAGAAATGAAGGTCCTATGCAGATGATGCAGAGGTATGTTGAAGGTTCTGAATAGTCTTGTTGGACAAGAACTTAAGGCGGTTAACATCCGTGGAACCAATGCTAATTTCATCAGTAAGAGTCACTAGATTTTTCCGTCAGAGCAACACCACATGACGGAGAAATTTTGATTTTAAATGTTCTGTGACTAATCACTTCACTTCTAGCGAATTTGGCGTACGGATAGACCATATTTTGGATGAATACATAAACTATTTTTTAACGTAAACTGTATGGTGCTAGCATTTAATTTACCCTATGAATTTTGAGTGGTTTAGGGACTTTGATAGCGAGAACTGTATACGCGGGCAAAGCCGCGAGCAACACCTAGTTGCATATATTTATCAATATCTCGTCATATTAAAAAGCTTACTGGAGTAATATCCAAAATTTACCACACCCCTGAGACGTGGCTGTAATGTGATTAATAATCTAACTTTTAGAATTAATTACTTAAAGACAAGGGTCCTTGTTTTTATGATTACTACATAAATTATGATATACTATATAGATTTAGATAATCGGTATACCAGCATACCGGTTTGCGTTAATGCATGAAGTTTTAAATTTTTCTTCGCCATTTTTTTCTCAAATTGATTATGACGTAGGCATGCTTTTATTTGTGTATTATAGCAGATGCTGCATGATAGATGCAGTGTATTCAATAATCAACTCTAATGCGAGGATTTAACTATGTGTATTGGTTGTATGTAGCTTCGACCGGTCTTTTTTAGTTTTCTTCTTAAGAGTGCTATGAATAACAAAGTAATAGAGAAAAATGAAAAATAAACTCATATAACGACAAATAGAAAAGTGCAACAGGAATCTCATTCACACACATCACACCTTTATCACCGAAGGGGTAAGTAAAGGTATGTATAACCTTGATGCCTAATTTTAACTTTGTGTGTTTCGTCCCATGATGTGATATAGCGAGCCTATCGCCACACTGGACACAGATTCCAGACTCAGGGCTGATACGGTGCAGAAATACTCAATATCAATATACGAAGAGAGTTGTTCAGTATAATTATGCATACAGTTCTGCTCGATACGAGTCCATACGAGTGCGTACAGGTCCGTGTGTCCGTATGTAGTGCATTAATCCCACATCGTTTGCAAGCAATGCACGCGTCTGTCGCTGCGATATTATTTTTCGAATGTATACGCTTTGAAGCTCGGCTGTAGCGCTGCAGGGGTGGCTTGGGAAGGTAAGACTGGGGCCTATTGGTTTCTCTTACTTACAGTTAGTATATGACCTCACTAACTCACTATGTACTTGTATATATTTGTCTATTCCTTGCGCTTTTATAGTCACAATAATTATAAGTTATCAGTCATTGAGATGTATATTCCTTGCGTTTTTGTAGCCACAATAATTAAAAGATTTCAGTCCTTAAGATGTTGCGTTTTGTTCATTGATAAAGGTGCTCCAGTATTGGTGAAATAAAAATTCGAAACAATATTAATTATATGAGAAAGTAGAATGCACAAGATTTGTGACAAACGACGTTTATATCTTTATGTTTGTGTCGATATTTATAAACATCGCTAAGCTTCCGTGTCTTCGCAAAATCTTCATTATGACGTTTCTATCATTTTGCTAGGGGCCGCCGTCCCCAACATTCCGCCCAAGTTCCGTGCAAGGGTATAGTTAATTATTCAGTTTATTGAGCCGTGCGTGCGGCGCGCCCGAGTGCGCTCCGATGGATGTTTCAAGCGCGCTAGTTTTGGATTCGAATCAAAATCACATGTAGCGGCCATGCTCGCCTCTTGTCAAGCCACTTGAGACGTACTGTTCTTGTATAAAACGCCTTTTTACACTCACAAGTGTGTTTGTTTGAACTATTGCGTGGGGTTTTATTTGTCGTATTTCCACGCATTTTGCTTTTAGTACGTTTTAGTGTAATTTATTTAAGCAACTGTTATGCTTTGAGCCGATGAAACGTCGGGTATGTAGCCTTCCTGTAGTCATTATTATAAGTAGTACTTATAATAAGAGTGTGTTAAGGACGCAATCATTCGATGGGCTGTTGATGGTTGTTTCATATTTAAATGTATTCAGAAAACTTACCAACCATAATTTATTATTAGTATTATGTATAAAGTATCTTTTTAAATGTAATTATTTATTTTTATTCTTCATAAATCTTAAGTTACACCCCCTTATTCAACTTTGTATTTCGTCTCTCATTATAAGTGCGGATTTTCTGAAAGACATTGCTTCTTAGCGAAAACAAGGCCTATTGTTGCATGTATAGTTAAAAATCATAATTGTATTAAGTTAGGTGTGTGTGGTGTCCAATAAAGTGTTTTCATTTCATTAATTTATTAATCGGCTAAGGTTTGTATCCAACAATCCTCGTGTAATAAGCGGCGATAGCCTAGTTGGGTGTAGAACGGACTGCCGAGACGAATGTCCGCAGGTTCAAATCCCAAGGGCACACACCTCTGACTTTTCTAAAAAAAAAAAAAAAAAAAAACATGTGTGTATTCTTTGTGAATTTATCGTTCGCTTTAACGGTGAAGGAAAACATCGTGAGGAAACCTGCACATCGGAGAAGTTCTCTATAGGAATTTCGAAGGTGTGTGAAGTCTACCAATCCGCACTAGGCCAGCGTGGTGGACTAAGGCCTAATCCCTCTCAGTAGTTAGAGGAGGCCCGTGCTCAGCAGTGAGCAAGTATATAATACAGGGCTGATATTATTATTATTATTATTAATCCTTGTGTAAATACTTAAGACGTGTTTCTTCTCTGTAATATTACGAAACGAAGAAAATTGCTCCCATACCAAAGGGTGTAATCGCTGTTTCGCCAAAAACTTTTTTGATAAACAAAAATATTTTTTTGACCCCCAAATTCTCCAATATCAGTAATTTTTTACCTCAAAAGGTTTTCTTCGGCAAATTTCTTTAAAGTAATCGCTGGTTATTCGGGCAGAATAAATTCATCGCATCCAATACAGTGTAACAGAGCTGTGATGGGCCGAAAGGGCAATCTCCTCACAAAGGGACGGCTGTGGAATTTAGATTAAAAATGATCTCCTATGTGCAATGGTGTGAATGTTATCCATGTGTATTAATTTATATGTTTGTGGAAGCGGATTTTGGTTATTTTCTTTGTACGCTATACTTTAGACATTTTAGCGACTATTTTTTTGCACATGGCTGTAAGCAGATTGTCGGTGAATTATTAATTATTATTTCTCACCTCCATATTTTTATTCTGGTTGTGGTAAGGCGACAATTGTTTTAATACGGGCAGCGGTAAATTTAGAGTTCCGTCTTGCCAGATATGCACCGGATGATCCCAGATTTTACAAACCAGTCTAATTTGTTTATGAATGTATATTAATATTCATTCGAATATATTTGTTTGTAACCTGCAGGAATTTACACAAACGGCACATAGGTGTGTGGAAAAGAATTGTTAAAGTTAATACCTACTTTGTTACTATAACATCGCTGTACTGTACTGTTATAATGTTATATAATAATTAATTAAAAAATCAAAAACCCATTTCTGAGGTAACCATAATTAATAAACAAAATTAACTCTCCCGCCAAAACATACATTTTTTGGGGCCGCCATTAAATCACGCGGCGTGCGCGCTAGTGCGGAATATTAATTAGGGAGATGACACAAAGAGCGAGTAATCGCTAAATGGAACGCTGCGCGCCGTGTTGTGTTAAAATACTCGGAACGACCACGACAGGGTTGTTGTGTCCATCAGAAATCCTGGAAAATACAATTTTACGTATTAATATAGAATTATACCGTGTAATGTAATGAACACAGCTATGCAGCGTATTTACGGTGAAATGGTATGGGAATGTGAAGTTAAATTAACAGTTATTTTATATCAATTTGACGAAAATATAAATGTGTTTTTTTTTTTAATAAAAGGTCAATAAGTGCTGTTGCCACCTCACGCAACATGTGACGAAAGTAGGCTCAGCGAACCTGAATGCAATAGTTAATACTCTATTTATCCTTTTGGCTATAAAAGGATGAACGTATGTTTATATAGAAGGATTTACTGCCACAATTTCTATAGACACATATATGTACCCAATATAGATCACTTTCAAACATATCAGGATCGTCAACCAGAATTCTGGCAACTCTGGCTTTATGTGGAAATGCATGAATCCTAATTGAAAATTCATCAAATCTCTTGTAACATGTGTTTACCTTTGAAGCACAGTGTCTGCTATTAAAATCAGCATATTGTGCCGTATAATTAAGAGAACTCGTTTGAGAACAGGGTTGCCAGAGTGCATGCGAACAATCCGGGGAAAGTTTGCGGCATTCCGTAGGTAATTATGTAAAATGAAATTCACGTAGGTGTGAGTTTCTTGACTTACAAAATAAATTAAAACAAACGAGTTGTGAACTTCAAATTACTTGGTAAGATTGTATATTTTGATAGAATATAATTTGTACTAAAAATTTTAAGAAGTTCTTTGGGTCAGATTATAGTTGGGATAACATTTCTGTTTTCTAACACTATTAATTTTGAATTGGATCTACTAGCAGTTGAGACGTAGGAAACATAGACGGTAGATGGCGGCCCGATAGTAAATGGCAGCAACACGGTTTAAAATACGTGTTGCGCTGCATCCACGTTTCAGATTAAAGCAGGCGGAAGAAAGAAATATTAATAGAAAGATAATATCCGTAACATTATGAGTTGGGGACAAATCATCGGGCAAATATCCCAGGCAAACCATTTTTAATGCGAAATTTATGACAAATAATACCCGAAGCGATTACTTAAACAATCCTTCGATAAATGTCCCTCCTGTGGGGCAGAAGGTCCACGGTAATCAACTCGTCAGAGTAAACTCAAACAAATTTCAATATGAATTCACTGGTTCGAAATCAACTCTTTTCGAACCCTCAATTTCATTGAGGGTTGGGTTTGGTTGATTGATTTGTACTTCGTTTTGTTGAGTAAACATGAGATTGAGAGCCAGAGTCCAGTTTCAGTTAAACCATGCCTGTCATACCATCGCACTCTTAATAAAATAATGACCTATTTCGAATTTATTAATTTGTGGCAGTTGTAAGAAAACAAATTTTTGTTTGCTAACTTTTTTTTGAAGTTGCTATAAAATTGAGCTAATGAAAGATAGGTAAAAAATGAAACTCATAGCATGAAAAAAAGGGGAAAAAACTAAAAGGTCACAAACAGAAATTGGTTGTTTGACGATTCCCACAAATTGGCAATTTTGGAATGGGTCATTATTTTATTAAGAGTGCGACATGTACCTTCAGTTTACTTTTGTGTTTAATTAAAGAATGTCAGCAAGCGAACATGTTAGCCACCAATCTCTGCTATAAGTGAATTTTAGCAGTACCTGGAGAATAGTGCGTTGTTGATGAAAGGTGCAGGGAAAAAAGAGCAACTGCTGTGTAATTTCGCACGAAAGGCGACCACGGAAGCGTTACTTCTTAGTTTTTGTGGTAAATTGGTTGACCGACAAATTCATGTTGTCGAAACTTCAACTGTCTCATAAATGCGTTATATATTTTTAACTGTCTCACTGCTGGGCACGAGTCTTTATTACCGAAGATCTATTTGACAGTGGAAAGAATAAGCGTGACGAAGAAATAACTAGTAATTTACTAATTATTACTCTTAAAAACCCTTTAACGTAAACTCATCCAGTGAAAATGAAATGTAGTGAACCACAAACGACAAGTTTTGCTTACATCGAAGTTCCAAGTAATCGGAGTGGTATTCGGGAAGCGCCGGCGGCCCCCGGGACAATTGTCAAACCATTTACTTTTATTGGCATCTATCTTCTAAAACGTTCACCATTTAACGCACGAGTTCATTTCTAATTTTCCATCATTGTTTCAGCTAAATTAGTGTTTGATTGCTTTTTGAAATGTTAAGGGTGATACGTCTTGTTCTCAAATTATGAAACTTGGTTTTGCTCGCTGCTGTGCTCAAGTAAAAGATTTTCTGAGATAAATGGTTGATAGAAGAGGTAATAAATATATCTTCAATGGAAACAGTAGTTCCAGGGTTTAGAATGTTAAAAAATATAAGTAAGCGATAGACTACCAAGTGAGGAACAGGCTGCTGAGATTGAAGTCTTGGGTTCAAACTTATGTCCTTTAGCGCGAAACCTTCTCGATGACGTTTTTGGAGGTAAAATTAATCCTGCCCCTCTAAGAAATCCCCATTCCTGCTACTTCCGTATGTAATTATATCCAATGGTAACCACTTAACATTAGATAACCCGCTTCCGCATTTCCCAATCTTCTGCATTATAATTAACATTTTAATACAAAACCGATTCAAATCTGATAACATTTTCATACAAACAACGGTGCTAATATCATTTGTTCGGAATTTCATGCAACTGTTTATAATTCTGTCCTTTGTATCAAAATAGGCTTTCAATGGAGTTGTACGCGATGGCCACTAGGAAACGTAGAGGGACGCATTCAGGTTCAATTTATTAATAATTTTAAACCGTTAATATATTTTGTATAGAAGCTATTTTAATAACTATGTTCCTCCGTCTACTCCTAACCTGCTCCAAAATAGATTAGTTTAAACACATTTTAAAATATTTTGCAAAAACAATTCGATGTCAGGCAGTGAAAACCAGACTAAATCCTTCCTGCCACGTGGTTAAAAAGAGTGCTGAGGCGATTCGAAAGCGTAATAAAAACAACTGAAAAGATTCCTGTGACAGATCCTCTAGATATCTATACTAGGCTATAGATAATTTAATTACGACTATTAACTGTCGATCTAATATTCGTCTCCAAAGGGTAATTACCAATCATGTGAAAATGTTCGTAACGTTTAATATCAGCTATATGAGCAATAAGCACTTAAATTAGGTAATTATGACGTAAATAGGTTTTATTGCACGTACTTGTTCATATCACGTTAATAAAATAAATTGATTTATTGACTTTCTCGGACATTGTTAGTTTGTACGCAAAATTAAGTTGTATAGCCTGTCTGTTAAAGTGTTTTCTCTCGCTAGCGCAATTTTTGAGTGTGAAGTAGTCCTGCAACTTATTAACTTAACTAATTTGGGTAGGTGTTCTAAAGTGATTAATCTGGAACTGGATCTTAGAGGAGAAGCTGATTGCTTCATTCAGGCGAATTCATTGTAAAAACTAAACCAAAATCATTCTAAAATATCGTTAATTAACTTATTGGGAGAAATGTATGTCACGTGACTTATCTAATGCGTGCAAGTATTATATGATCATAATTAAATGTCTTCTGGTTGCTCTACTCCCTGTCTTACTACGTGAACACATTCGACAACATTTCAATAACAATTTTATCGCGGGGGTCATGGGTCCTATTTTCAGCGTCCTAGTCCGGCCCCCAGACGACATGACGTTTACTCAGACGTTTGTTTTAGACAACGGCGCCGATAACTGATGGACTCTTTGTGAATAGCTCATGCGGCTTCATTTTCTGCTTGCCTTGTGTACTGGCCGCATTAGCAGGACTACTATGAAAACAATGATATTAAATAATTACACTTATTCATATATTTGTAGACATCATTTTACGTCTAGCTATATTTAGTTGAGTATCTACTGCTATATAAAAGTGAGTGCACCAACCAGTTTCAGAAATATTTACTAACCATCAGACGAGCATCTTGCCCGTCTATACAATATGTTTCATAAAAAAATCAACACTGTCAAATAGAATTTATAGTTCTCCACAATGTAATATATAAAAAAGTTTGTCGTATTATAACGAGATACGTAAGACTTATGTTCAATAACACTGCGATTCGAAATATTAAATTCGAAATATAAAAAGGAAAACCAAATTCATTGATACGTGAATTATGTTAGGGTTTCGTAGTACCACCGCAGTGCATACATTTGACAGTTCAAAACGATTCTTGAGACTTGTTTGTGTGTTTGTTCTTGTTTTTTGCGGCCGTCAAAGTGCATTCACTGGTAGAGCTGTCATCGCATGTTTCTGGTCATTGCATGCTTTCGTACAAAGATTAATACGACAAAGAGTTTGAAGGTATTTTTCAAACGGATTTGTGTTTATGCCAGTCATTTTACCTTTGGCTCGTGGAAGTCTTTTTCGTCAGGAAATGCCTTATAGCCTTGTTAGTACATTGGGTTTCTATTGAAATGATGTTGAAATCACTTTTAGAATTAACTGGGCTTCTTTAAACAAACTCACCTTTAATGCTAAAGTTATTGGAGATGCTCTCTGCTATCCCCCATATTCATAGACGTTATTTATCTAAGGACGGAGCATTGCTGTAATAACAAGTCTGTTTCTCAGTGCCGACGGCATGGCAGCCTTCGCAGTGCGTAGATAGGGCCGCTGTGATTGGCTAATATTGAGATACAACTCGAATCTAGTTGGCTGTCAGATAAACAACGCCGAACAAACAGCAAGCTATCAGATAAACAAAGCTGAGAAACAAACTTGTTATCACAGAAATGCTCCGTCATTAGATAAATAACGTCTATGAATAAAGGGGTATATGTCTACTTTAATTCTTGTGCTACTGACATGCTATCTAGTTGCATTCTAAAACAACATCCAAATAGCCAACATTGTTCTACGTTTAAAAACAAACACGTCTATAGTGGAAAGTAAGTTACTATCTTCTGATTAAACTTTATTGAACGACGTTCCACCGGTGACAACCCTTTGTTCTAATTCTGCGCACCACCCCCAACATACCTTTACACCACATTCAACCCCTATCACAACAATATAAGGTTGAAATTGCTTTTTATCATCTGATATCGGCACGCAGGGTTTCGCTTCAAACAATTACGAGGTTCGTTCTAATTTTACTAGCTATCGTTGGCCCGGTCTAAAAATGCCTCTACGTAAAAAGATGTAATTCGATTTGTTCGAATGACCGCGTTCGGACCTTTTTGCTTGCATAACTAGTTACTTGAAAAAGTTGTTCGTCAAAATTAAGAGCGGGGTATAAAATTTTATTTTTAGTGGGGTGCTGCAGCTATGACCATCAGGGAAAACGAATGGATTGTTAGATAAATTATATTTTGATGCGTTTCAAGGATTTTTTCGGCAATGACCGTTATGTCAAAACTACATAATATTATTATGAATTAGGGATATTAAAAAGCAACACTAACATACATACAAACATAGTATCACGCCTTTATCCCGTAAGGGTAGGCAGATACTATGGATTGCTACTTTGCACGATTCTGGCATACTTCTCTCGCTTCCTCCACCTTCATCAATCTTCTTATGCATTCCCGTCTGTCCAGGGTACTTTTGATCTAGCCTTTACTAAGAATGTCAGATATCTGACATTTGAAGGTTCGGTGCGGTCGACCCCTACCGACTAAAATATAAATATTAAAAGCCTGTAATGCAATGACGATTCTCCTCTTGTGGTTGCGACAACAATCACTTACCACCAAATGTAAGGTGATATCTATCTATATTATTATATATACAAAGGCTAAAGAGTTTGTTTGTTTGAACGCGCTAATCTCTGGAACTACTGGTTCGAATTAAAAAAAATCCTTTAAGTGTTCGATGGCCAGGAAAGAGAAAGGCTATAGGTTATATAACCTATGACTAATAGGAACGGATCATCAATAAAAAATGTCGCAAAAAAGCGTAAAATTATAAAAAAGAAATGCTTTTGATAGCTTCCGTTGCGCTATGTCAATGATTAAATTAAAGTTACGCAACATGTATGTAGAATTGTTCTTATTAAAAAGTTATAAAATTATTTATTTTAAAACAAAGTCCCCCGCCGTGCCTGTCTGAACGCGATAAACTCAAAAACTATTAACGGATTTTGACGAAATTTGGTATGGAGATAGTTTGAGGCCCTGGAAAGGACAAAGCGCGAATTCTATACCAGAAAACTATCACGCAGGTAAAGCCGCGAGCATAATAAATCATAAGCCTTGTATAGCTTGTACCAAATATCTCACGTACAGGAGCGTTGCCAGTAAGCGGCCTGTAATCTGCACCCGCAAAAAAGACACTTTGATAGTCCACAACTCACAATATTACAAACTTTTCTCATTCTTTAATAATTGCGTCGACGGTAACGTACTCAGGCTTTGAGGGTTAGGAAACTTTGTTCTCTATGTGTTACTGTAATCGTAGTGTATTTATATGATTCGATGTAATTATAGTTATCTTGATTAAAGGTCCCATGAGTTCGCACTCTTTCTCAATACTTGATCTTGTTATTTTTTCTTCTCAAAGATCGGCGATGTACTTACATTTTCTTTGCCTATGTGGGTGGTAATGGCAGTTGGTTGTTTTCAGGAACTACTTCATGATGAAGAAGGCGGATGAAGTAATGCAAGCAGGCTAGTTATTGAATTTTGTGGGTGCTTTATTTGCAGACAAGATAACTATTTGCAGGTGTACTTTTGACATTCCTACTGCGCTTATTCTGAGGCGCTTAGTCAATGACGTCACCCAGATGTAAGCATAAACGCCTTCATTTACTCTCTAGAATTCACCAGTTGCACTAAAAAGGTCGGAGTTGATATAATTTTACGTTTTCATCTGATATTAAATCTACTTTTACGTCTGCCTGAAATTTAATTTTAGAAGCTAAGTTCGTCTATTTACAAGGATTTTGTTTTAACTACAAAATTAGAACCTAGACGAACTAATTTAAGCTTCAGAATTACGAATAGAATTTAATATTTGAAATTAGTTTATTGTTGAAGGTCGTTTTTATTTTATTTTAGGAGATAGAGCGCCTTTATTGACATATTTTTATTTTTAAAGTTGTGGAAAAGATGTGTTTTTGTAATAAGTTAATAAAATTCAAGAATTCTTTAGAGAATAGTTGATAAATGTCATGAGCATCCACCAATTGTATAGCTTAGGAAATTTATAATTTTTTGCCATATCTTACATCAAATTCCCTTGTGCCATATTATCTACCTGAGTTTTTACGTCCTTTATATAAGTTCTTACAACACGGTATTCTACAAATGCAATCGCGGGGAAAATTCTAATGTCACATATTTGCTAGCGGGGGGTCCGACCCACGTCACGCGGCGTCCGTTCCGCGCCCGTGCGTCGGAATGGCAGCTGTTCAATTAGTTTGCCGAGGCTCGATAGGGGCCATACCTCGCGGATAAAGTTCCAACGACGCCCCATTATAAAGTCTTTAAGAAAAGAGGGCCAAAGATAAAATTAAATTTCAATATCTCTTATCTGACATTAGGGAGATTTACTTCCAACGTCTATTTGTTGGATTAAAAAAAAGACATTTAAGATTAGATTGTTTTGATATGATTCTTTGAAATAAGTGAAAACTGTGTTAATCATTGCATTAAACTGCTATACCAAAACGCCATGAAATGAGAGATCGCAAACAATATTTACGTTTTCACGAGTATTTTCTCAGATCCGAGCTTGTGGGACCGAAAGTACTCGTAGTGGAATCACGTGTTGTATCAAACGTGGAGCATTATGTTGTCTGCGGATTATTTCATAAGCCTTTGCTTTGCTAAAAGCGTACAGTACATATTGTTGAGTAAAAGTTGCACCTAGCAACGCTCTTCAGATTTCCACGGACTGTTTTGTTTTTAAATATGAGTAAAGAGAAGCATATTTTGTTTTTAGAAGACCAACGGGCTTAAAATGTATCATTTGAATTTTGTTCACCGCTATTTATTAATATATATTTTTGTTGTATATGTACAGTGACCCTACTGCACCTGATGGTGAGTGAAGTGGGGTCCAATAAAATGACGACTGACGAGTGATTATCCGTCGGCAGTCGACACAATTATTGCGGCCTACTGTAACCAAATATACACAGGCTGATCCCGGAATGCGAAACACTTACGTGCCCCTGTGGCGGGTTTTAACACCTTGAGTACGGTAGTCACCATCCTGTGTTTGAAGAATTCAGCGTTATTTACGAAGTGAATTTAAGCAAAGAAGAACTATTTTAAAAAATAATTACTTAATCCTTTAGAAGATGACTCTAATTGTGTCAGTGTGACGCGCGGGGCAGTCTTATACGCTTTTGTGGATGGTATTGCTTTTGTAATTAGAACTGGCATTTCAAGATGAAGCGCCTGCTTATATCCGCATTTGTTACACACATAAGCCTTACCTATATCCCCGAAAGGATAGACGTTCTACATCCAGGAGCGTAGTTACCGACGTATCATTGATACGGGGCCCGCGAGCTTTGGGGCTCCTCTTGGCCCATGTCTACATTAAAATAAGCGGGCACCCAAAGTTCCCACTACCCTGAAGAGTCTCTAACAAATATAGATATAGAGCCCCCTACTCCAACAAATATAGATATAGGGCAAGCTACGCTACTGTCTACAACCTTCAGAAATATAAAAATATTGTAGAGATCCACGGGGAATTATTCGTTTCGCCACAAATTAGTCATATTGATGATTTAATTATTGCCAACACAGGTGGAAACCCACTGACCTTATTAAAAGAGGTATTTATAGCATCACACAGCTCTCCACTGGTGCAAATTAAATGTTTCTGGTAAGATATATCTGTTTTAAAATTAGCGAACACAACAAAACTAGGTGTTGCTCGCAGTGTCTGTGTGAAAAGTCTTATCCGCAATAAAAAAAAAACACTATAGGGATCCATATGTACGACGAGACGGAAGCGCCATCTTAAAAAACAAACTATAAAAATTAAAAGGTATCATCACTTACAAACAATTAAATTTATGATTACTAAAAATATTCCATAATCCGTGCACCAAAACTAGTACAATGTTTCGGATATAAAAATGATTATATACACGAAAGCGGGGTAATGCATACACTGAGGGTAATTTAGTCGACGCGTTCAGTTTAATCCGGCCAAGTTTTTCGTAAACTTATGGAAGAATAAACAAGGCACGCGAGACCCGAAACGTCAGGCCGCGGAATTATCAAGTAATTCAATAAAGGCCTCGATAAGTCGAAGAAGCGGCCGCGGCGAGCTAGATAAAAGGAAATAAGTTTAAACGAGAAAAGTTGCAGATACCGCTCGCGTCTGTGACGAGCCGGCTCGCGTAGTGTACGTGCTGTCTTAGGGCCTGTTCACACCTACCACAACCATAACATCGCAGCAGCAACTGAGGCCCAGAAGTGGTTATGTTGTTGGGACATATCGCACATACGTATGAATTCGGCAGGAAAATATGAAATAAAATTTGTCATGTAACTTATATTATCGTGGTTTTGCACTTGCTGCGATGTGGTATGGTGTGAATGGACCTTTACTGTTAGGATGTAGGCACTATAGCTCAGTTGTGTCTAGTATAATAGCCGGCAAACAACTTCAACATACTAGTACACTCAAGTCCAAAAAATCCCATATCACGTAGTGAGCATAAATCATTTACCGGCTATTATATCATTTTGTGACTTTCAAGATACATTATTGACTGAGAAATACAATTATAAAATAGAAAGACAAGCAGATATACGTCCATCCGTCTCTTTTCTGTATAGTAGATATTGGTTACGTTCATGGACCACGCTTTATCTTCCTCTCTTACTTGTCTACTCTTCTCTCTATACCTCCGATCCATGTTCATGTCAAGAAAATTATTGATCTGTATAGAAATATAGTTTACGTTTCCTAACATATTGATTTATTTATATAACATATACATACAACCAATATACAGTTATATGAATCCCTCTTACGATCCTATCCCCTTATCTAACACATAACGATCTAACTATTGAGCTGGTAATGCCGAGCTAATGCGCTATAAGCTATAACGTTACGTCTCAAGATAATGCCTAACTCATATTCCAGGGATTGAAGCACTAACGTTTGCTATGGCTGCTTTTGATAGTGTTATCTTGGCGTGGCATTTATTAGTAGGTAGTTAAGGTATATTATTGCTTTATTACTCTACTTTATTATAGCTCTACATGTTGAAATTTTTATTCAATCTACATATCTGCTAATTCTCTATAAGAATTTTGGTGGTATGTGAAGTCTGTCAATCCGTACTAGGCTATAATGGGGGACTAAGGCCTAAACCCTCTCAATGGTAGAGGTCTGTGCTCAACAGTGAGCAGTATATGGGGCATTCCACGTGAAGCGGGCACGAAAAAAAACTCGATGTCTCAGATTTTCGTAATATTTCATTATGTTATACCTGTATATGTCCTCGATCCAGATACAAAATATTATTAAAGTATAAAGCCTGGTAAAGCGAGTTAAAGGACTTTGAAGTTTTGACTGGCCGGCTGGTATACGCCACTTCGAATCCAATTATCAAGTTTTAAATGTTACAATAAAATAAATAAAGCAATGAAATAAATACTTCATTTAATGAGCTTTTTATTGTATTTTTGAAATTGAAAAATGTTTTTTCTTTGAAAAAATGTGTTTGAAAGTTTCAAACTTGAATTTCACAAAGTTGGCATATTTATATTTTTTTATTTTTTTCTAAAAATAGCTACTATTGTATAGATAATCCCTGCGAAGTTTCATAATGGGCTGAAAAGTAGTTTAGGAGCTAGACCGATTACAGTGCCGAAGCGCGGCGGTCGCCAGAAAGAGCGAAGTTGTATTATCTTTCAATTAAACTATATACTTTCGTTCTGAGTATTTTATCATGTTTTGCATCGGTCTAACGATTCAATTACATGTGATTATAATATTAAAAAACCTATTTATATTTCTGACGGTGCACAACAACATTTGAAACTTGGCAAGGATAATATATATATACAATATTGGCTATTTTAGTAGAAAAAGTTATTATATAAATATGCCAACTTTGTGAAATACAAGTTTGAAACATTAAAATATATATGAATAATAATAATAAATAGTAGTAGTAATAATAATATGAGTTTGTGGCATTGATGTTCTAGCCTACATGTATAAGCGGTCGGGTATCGTGATGGCTTTGTTTAATGCGTTATGTAAACTAGCCTGTGTCTCCAGGCGTTTTAGGTTACCACCGAGACCGTCAAATTGCCCTTCTGCCATGTGAAGTGGCACGAAAATGAAATTCTGCATCTTTACCACAATCCTGTTTGAAATATAATAAGTTAATACAATTAAATCTTTTTAAAATGTTGTTGTGCACCGTCAGTAATATAAATATATTTTTTTATTATAATCAGATGTAATTGAATCGTTAGAGCGATGCAAAACATGATAAAATACTCTAATCGAAAGTATTTAGTTTAATTGAAAGTTTTACTACTTCGCTCTTTTGGCGACCGCCGCGCTTCGGCACTGTAATCGGTCTAGCTCCTAAACTACTTCTCAGCCCATTATGAAACTTCGCAGGGGATTATCTATACAATAGTAGCTATTTTTGAGAAAAAAATAAAAAATATAAATATGCCAACTTTGTGAAATTCAAGTTTGAAACTTTCAAACACATTTTTTCAAAGAAAAAAACATTTTTCAATTTCAAAAATACAATAAAAAGCTCATTAAATGAAGTATTTATTTCATTGCTTTATTTATTTTATTGTAACATTTAAAAACTTGATAATTGGATTCGAAGTGGCGTATACCAGCCGGCCAGTTAAAACTTCAAAGTCCTTTAACTCGCTTACCAGGCTTTATACTTTAATAATATTTTGTATCTGGATCGAGGACATATACAGGTATAACATAATCAAATATTACGAAAATCTGAGACATCGAGTTTTTTTTCGTGCCCGCTTCACGTGGAATGCCCCATATAATACAGGGCTAGTATTATTATATTGTTATTATTGAGCGGTACTAGACCTTCAGAGAAGGTTGATATCTCACAGATGGCGGTAGTAAAGTCAAATCCTTTCTGCAAAATGTTTGTCAATATAATTAGTGTGGTGATATAAGCCGTCTCGTCACCATCAGTGGGAACCATCATCTTGATCGATGTGGAATCGACATAATTGTAGTGATAACGCACAACTATCATACTAGATGGGGATAATCAATTCTGAGTTGCGGAAACTTTCCGTGGGGCCGCGGCCTGTCAGGCACAACATCTGCCTGACCAGAGATCCTCCACTTCCATAGCGGAATACAACCATTTGTTCCTCTACAGTGGTGACTACCTATACGTTGTTACATTTAGCATTTTGTGTTACATAAAATTTAACAAGTACTGAACTATCTCAGCCATGTAATATTGTAGCGAGTAGTAATTAATTTATTCATATTCCGGACGCTTAGCGTATCCCTACATGCAAACATTAACTAGGCAACAAGTTTTGTGCACGATATATCTTAAGATGCAGGTGTGTTTACCATCATTACTTTGAAGGCGTCGGACAAAATTATCGTAAACATTGGAATCGTAAATTATGGAATAACGTTTTAAAAAAGGTTTATCCAGTTTTATTTTTTTTACTCTTCAGTTACTTGACTTAAGGAAGACAAAGAGAATAAAACAGTAAAAAATTAAAACCAAAGTCGTAGTTATCTTTCAATTCCGAAGGTAATTAATTTTTGATCTGATGCATAGTGCAAATTTCATGAATGTAATCCCAATAATTTAACACTAGGGTATACAAAAGTAGGTGCAAACATCAAAATGAAAAAAATCATGTCCAAATTAAATTGATAATTCTTTGCTAGGGCAAATCCTCAAGCACTAGTAACAACAGACCCCCTACACAGGTAGCGAGTTAGACGCACTTAAATCTGGAAATAGAACGCATGCACTTTGTCTGAAATTCACGCTCCTAGCACTTCTCTCATTGTTTCGCCGTTCATGGCCCGCTTTAGATCTCTGCGTTGTATAATGTTCCTGCTATGAATGTTTTATTCGGATGTCACCTGTCTCTCTGGGGCAGACTTCTCTTTTCCCTATTGTCTATTTCGGGACGATTGCGCTGTTCGGTATTTATATCTTGATTTTAGATGCCTGTCTATTTTAAAGCAAAAATAAATAAAGCCTGACATGAAAAATGGAACCTGCTTTGTGATCGCCATTTTTGTTTTTTCGTTTTAAAGTTAGTATTAGCAGTATAAGAAATTATGTTTTATTATTCATTGCATTGAGAGGTTTTTGAACTTTCTAGTCGGGCTATAGATCAAATACGACGGTGCGTGATCAACCACTAGGAAAGGTGTTGTGGGTTTGTTATTGAGAGATATATTTATTTGTTTAATTGTACGAAGAGACGAACAAACCTCACGTCTGCAGCCTGTGACCTTAGAGTGGGAACACAACAGCGTTTGCTCAATGTTGCTCGGCGGTATATAGACATTCTGGTAATACCTACATAGTTAGACTTCTGTTTGAGAGGGGCCTAATACTAGACATTAATTCATCGACAGGCTGTTTTAGTAAGACCTGGTAATATCTATCTAGTAAGACTCTCATTGCGAGGGACCTACTGCTAGATATTTTCACAGGCTGATGAGAGGAGATAATTTAGGACCACGGGATCTTGCATAAATCTTTTGAAACAGTCATTAATACTTAAACGCACCGATGAAGTTGGAAAGTCAAGGTAGGTTCAGTTGAGATGTTATAAATTAATATAGAAACTTACAGCGGGCGATACAAGTAAATAATGAGTAGTTTGCGTCATAAACTAAGGACCTCGAACAAAATTTTATACCAATAGGGCTATATTTTAAAATTATTGTAATTATTATATTTTCACAGCTTTTGCTCGAAGCTTTGCTCATGTGAGTTTTTCCAGGATAAAAGTCCCCGTATAAACTTTTTTCGGGAAAAAAGTGGCCTGTCCTTCCCAGACTCTCAAAGCTAGGCGACTAAGATGCCTCTGATCTCTAAAGGACGCCCTTGGCGTCTACGACAGCAGGAGACCGACCAAACCGCATTGTCATCTATCTCAGAGTCGCTTAAGAGTGAACAGACTATAACCTATTTGACTTACTGTGCACCTTGTAGTTTGCTAAAAAAGTTAATTTCGTGTATATCTTTTTTCGAATTATTGATTATTTTATTGCAATCAAATGACGAAGAGCTTGTCACTCGCCTGATGGTAATCACCATTTTAAAGAGACCAAAGGGAGAGAGGTCACATAAGGAATTTGGGCGAAGTGAAAAAGTTAAGTCGTACGGGGTCTAGATAGGCCCATTTGGCGGAGAAATCTTTTGATCCTAGCGAAATTATCGTGCGAGATCGTGGAATGGCTACGTTATTAATCTAACTAATATTATACATTTCAAAGGTTGTAAATTTGTTTGAATGTTTTTAACTCTGCCGTTCCGTTTGTAGATAATATTTGAAAACATATTTTACAATGTACTAGACAGCCCAAGTCTGTTCGCTCAGTGTTCTCTTTTTAGTAATTAAGTAGGTGTGCAAAAGTTACGTGGAATTGAGCCGCAACGCGCCGCGTGCCTCCGCGCCGCGCCGTCCCGCCAGACACCGCTGATTCCGCGCCTCACCGCCTCGTACCGCACGGCACCTTCTAAGGGCAATTATGTATGACAAACCGTGTTTATATCCCGAGGCTTTGATAATAGTCATTGATAAGTTTCTAAATAATATTTTTGCAGTTTTTAATTTGACTGTGTGTTAGAAGCAAACACAGAAATAGTAGCATCTATCAGGGTGCAATTTGGTTTCTTAACCAAAATCGATATACCTCTTGGTAGACTACTTAGCTTAGACGTGCTCGATAAACCTATGTGCTACTTTTTATCCCAGAAAGTGCTTATGAGACTTTTAGTTTACATTGGCTGAACCGTGAGCACAAACTAATACTAGGATTTTCTGCATAGCAAAAACATTAAATCTTATTCATGTCAGGGAAATTCCGCGTGGAATAAAATATAACACAGAATACAAGCTGCGGTGATAGCGACACTCTCGGGACGCTAAATTAAATACTCAGACAACTTTTAGACAACTCGTAGACAACTTGAAGTATTTTAACGCGATGTGATGAGATATTGAGTGATTTTGATTGGTTTCTAGTTTCCACAGTTTGTTGAGGTGTTTAATTGAAGCGACGAGGTTTGTCAATTAGGGTAGCGAATTATTAACTGTACCTATGTTTTTTTTAATCTGACTTTCGTTTGTTAGCCTGACAACTTTAACGACTTTCTCAGTGGTGACGGCATGACAGCCTTCGCAGTACGTAGACGTAGGGCCGTTGTGATTGGCTTATATTGAGATACAACTCGAATCTAGTTGGCCGTCAGATAAACATAGCTGAGAAATAGACTTGTGATCACAGCAATACTCGGTCCTTAGATAAATAACGTCTATGAATAAAGGGGTAAGATACCAGAGATGGCAGAGCTTTCATCCTGCACGTCACCTATAAAGGTACATGGATATATTATGGAATCTACAGTTTCTCAGATATGTTACGTAAAATTAAATATTATTCTCAGTTTCATAAATAGATAAACATTTATCGATACTACTAAATTTATTTTGTCCTCATCGCCGCGGAGGTTTCAAAGGTATCAGTTGCGAAAGGTGAAATTTTCCAAAAGGGAACCCGACACAACATATAGGTACAAATATGCATAAATACGGTGTGCAAATCGTTCTAATCGTTCTAATTAGATTTTACATAAAGGTAAACCGGCAGGAATCAGATTAAATGGACCCTTTGCCACTCGAAGGTAAGAAGCATCCCTTACCTGACGCACCATGACGGATTGCACGGAAGAATTTTGTTTCATACTTGAGGCAATTTTTTCAAATAAACCTCTAATCTGTTACTTCACAACCTATCGTGACCCAATTATTATATAAAAATAGTATTTGTTATTAAATGTGGGTAGTAGATGGCCTTGGATTTTACCGTCTAGTAAACATCAACGTTCTATTTGTCGGTTTGCGTGTTAAGTAATATGTCTAGACAGTTTTAAATCTGTGTATTGTAATTCGAATGTTGTATTTTATACAATTATTGTTTTGAGTACTGATGTTTGTCATGTTTTTATTACGCGGTTTCTTGATGTTTAGAGTCATATTTTAATACTCAGTAATATCATCTTAATAATATAATAGCAGCCCTGTATTATATACTGTCCCACTGCTAAGGGTCGCCTCTACTACTGAGGGAGTAGGCAGTAGTGTAAAAAAATTATAAACAACTTCTCAGGTATGTAAGTTCCTTTACGATGTTTTCATTCACCGTTAAAGCAAGCGATGATTCATAAATAATAAGCATATAAATTTTTAGAAAAGTTTAAACCTGAGGACGTTCGTCTCGGCCGTCCTTTCCACTCCCAACTAGGCTGTCACAGTTTAATATCACCTTGATCTTGAACAAATGGCCTTAGGCGCAGCATTTCGCTCGTCACCTTGAGACGTTTGAAGTTTCATAATACTAGTAATAATCCGGGATTCAGTGTCCTTGTCAGACCGTCTAGCTCCGAAAGATGAGGTTTAATCATAGATTAGCTGGAAAGCGCCGCTGAACTTAAAATGATTAGTAATTACTAAATAAAGGAAATATAGAGGAAATATAATTACTAAATCAATGTTAAAATAAAACTATTTTACGAATTTTATCGCGGTTTTTTTATATTATAATTTTCCCCCGACGTTTCGAACACTTTGTAGCCTCCGTGGTCACGGGGAGGACCGAGGTCATCAAATTTAGAATATTATCTATATTTTACAATTATACAACTATTAAAATTTTTAGCCGCTGCTGGTCCGATCTACGCAGAATGAGCTCATAGTATCTTGAAGCCTTAACCGTGATAAAATATGTAATATAGTTTTATTTTAATATCAAACATTTGCGTAATTAGAAATCATTACGAAATCAATGAACTGAACTGGTTGGTGAAGGTAATACAATTAGCACTGCTATGTTTCAACCTAGCAAAGGGCACGTGTAAATAACCATTTTGTAGGCAACAATACGTGTGTAAATAAAAATGCACGCTATAAAGGATGCGAATGTTACGGCTCGTAAAAATGCACTCCTTTCCACTCTGCAACGGTTGGGTAAACATCTTCGTAAATATTGTTGTTTGCGCTATTCTCTTTGCCAAAAAACACAGTTTTCAAAGTACTGCACGTCGTAAATTTAGTAACACCTTTGTGAATTCTAGTAACGTTTGTTAAAACTACACTTCACACGGCCCGTTCTGAAACAAACAACGGTATTCCTGTAGAGAAAAACCCGTTCCGCTTATTTCATTGTTGATTCGGGCGCAGGAACAGCAGGTTTTCGAACAATAAAAATGTTTGTCAAGGATTTTCGTGAATATTTATTGTTGCGAACAATAAATGACTGTTTTTTGTTCTTCGGATTTATGTATCTTATTGGTTGTGTACTTATTTTATGTAAGAAATCTTTGGTACTTGGGATAGTGTAAATTACCGATTATCATTGTATAATAAAACGAACAAACTGCTTGTTTGATGGTAAATGTCACGACTTTTGCACCAGAAGCAACACCACGAGAGCATTAAATAATATTTAGACTTATTTTATCGTTTAATTTTGTTTTATGACCTACAAAACTAGTAAAGATAAACGATTTACCTTATCGTAGAATAATAAGTGCAAAAACTCGTCTAGTACAATGAAATATCAAAATAATAAAATCATGTTAAACAAAATTCACCCCTCTGGACACACGGGTGTTGTGTTATTTGCACAAGCAGCGAGTTTTCTTTGACAAATCTCGCGATGGCTGCGTAAACAGAACGGCCCCTAAGTTTCCACTAGGAAACTTTATTCAATGTACCAAAACCTTCGTAACAGTCCTTTGTGGGAGCCTTTTAACGTTACACTTGCTGTACATTTCGTTTATTTAAATGTTCATGATGTTTGTATGTAACTGCAAATTGTTTTAATGACTTCTAACTGCGCGGTTATTGTTGGCATTTTCGTTAAAGTTTTTATATATATAGTCAGTGGCCCTATTGCGTCTAAGGGGGTGTATCCGTCGTTTTGTGATTACGGACGTTCTTTTCGAAGGTCAGCTTTGGTGGCTGTATAGATAACTACGGGAGTTTTGGACTATCTTGGCTATTTGAGCACAAAAGCTGCCCTTCGACGAGAATGCCCGTTATTTCAAAAAGACAGATATGTCCCTTTGGTGAGAATAAGGCCCCCTGACTATTCAAATGATAATAATTTCCGAGGTGGTATGGTTCGTATGAGAATATATGAGTTCATCACAATATTTGAAAAGCACCATCATGCACGGTCGGTTATGTTTCGGTTTGATAGACTTTGTCGGCAGTATATTTACTTACGAATGTGAGGTTTAACATAGAGTATATTATGATGAGGGCAATACTGTGCAGTGCTATGTAAATCAATAATTATACGCTTATAATCGAGCGAGCAGTTTGTTCGTCACATCATTGACATAACTAGATAGGCTTCAGTATTGATTTCTCAGTCAAAATAATTTCGTCTTCAAATAACCACATCGCATCCAGGCAGGAGTTGCTAATCACATAAAATTAAAGGCGATAAAACAGTATAATAACTAGTTAGCAACATTCAACTGACTCTATTGCCCGATTCAATAAATCTAAAGAAATTGCACGCTCCACTGCTATAAATTGCGAATGCACGGCTACCTTTGCTTTTAATGGAAATCCTGTATATTTCCGCACGCTTTACGTTTCTATCAGCTATTAGCTCGTCTAATGGAACTGCTAATCAGAGATTGGTCTAACATGTTACATTCAATAGGATTTTTTTCTCTTTGCGCCGTTTGAATGCGTGTGCCTTTCTAGAATATTCTAAATTAACGGCTATTTTTTATTTTAAAGAATGTATACAAAAATCGTTTTTGAGTTGTTCAGCTGATGTTGCATTTGATTTTTATTTTATGTTGGCGTGTACAGTACTGTAAATGTATTTTCAAACTATTACGATTGGACCTTTATCAAAAGAAACTAATTGAAATTTAGAAGTCGATAGTACATCGAAGGTCTTTAAGATATCGATAGATTACTTTGATTTTGATATAACTCATTATTTTTACGACACGCGATAATGAGCGGTATCATTAATATTTGTACTATTCATAAAATCATTGAATCCAACTATCTAGACTCCATTAAGAGCCCGGAGTCCTCACGTCACCATCATTTATTTAAGCCCATGTAAACAGAACATAACTTCATTTGGTACTCGGCCCGGTTGGCGCTTTGATTAAAATTTATCGAGCTAAATTCTCATTTGTCAGCCCTTTGTGCCCACGTCTATGGTAACTTAGACAAATTATTTCTAATCCACTGTTCGTAATAAAAAGTTTAAAATACGGCTCTGGGTGTTTGTTGTTTTGCTGCACTATTTTTCTACGTTTGGTTTTTTGGGTTAGAATATAATATTATTGAATTAGTATACGCATATACTTTTCGAAGCTTTTTTGTCTATAATTGCCCACTTTACCGATGAAGAATAATAACATGAGGTAACCTCCACATCTGAGATTTTTTCATTAGACTTTCGAAGGTATATGAGGCATGAACTCTCTTAGAAGTAGAGAACTGGAACAATATAGAACTTGTATTAAATTATCCTATCCTTACAAATTCCTATCTCAAGTCCTCAAAAATATCCTCCACACAATAGCACGAATGACAAACAGCTGGGCGACAGTGGAAACCGCTCGCTCGTCGTCGAATTGCGCACTACATTTGGCAAACATTGAATTAGCATAGTCTACCTCCATCGACGACCTGCATGCTCTGTTGTACATGACACAGGGATGGATCACAGGATTATCGTAGTTTTGGGGGGTTAGACCACTTATGTTTTATGGTATAAAATAACAAATGTTAGGGTAACTGTTCCTTCCGGCATAATACTTATAGAGAGAATGGTGATTGGGGAGGCAGATTACTCGTTCTTCAGTTTTACCTACGACGTTTAAAGAAGCATGACTTTAACTTCAGGTCCATTGCTAGTGAGATGATAGGACCATCCGGTGGACATGGCTTATTCATACGTATCACAAAACTGATTATCGCGTGCCTCTTACCTATAAACTGTAATACAAGACTTGCATTGCGGGTATTTTAATTTCTAAACAACACTTTGAAGAGGACGTTAGGTCATTTCACTCTTCAAAATGTTGTAGAGTAAAATAACTAAATGTGGGCTAAGCCCCCAAAGACAAATCCAAATCCCTTCATATGCGATTCATTCGATAACATTACCTGAATTCAGATTATAACCATCGGCAGACTGATTGAATCGCCCAGCTCACGGTACATCTCTGCGCTGTTTGATCTATCCATTTTGTTATTGGGTTCCTGGTATTCCAATTTTGAACTGCAGATGAAAAGTGTATGAAATATTTTAATGGAGATAAAGGAAAATAAAAAGATTCGATCGATGATGGGTTTTGAGATAAACGTATAAGTACACATAGTTCTAATACTGGCCCTGCCAATATATATTTTGTAATAACTTTTTCATTTCTTTGATATACGACGTATCGGAGTAGGTAAATATAGAGATTTGGTAGACCAATAAAATTTATTTGTAAGGGGGTATTAATAAAAGAAAATAAGCGTTATTGTAGCATAAATATTTCTTAGACAACATAATTATTACATTATATTTAATGATATGTATTTATTTTCGATTAAAATATGTAATTTATAATTTAATTTAATTGATTATTAATAGCAATTAAGTATAAGTGTTTCAAATAATTTTAATTTATATTTATTTGTATATATTATTGAGTTTAACTTAAGTTTTTAGTATTACTTATATTTTTATTATCTTTTAGGTACAATACATGGACGTCGCTTCTTCGGCGTTGGCCTCCCCCATTCTTTTCCATTCTTTTCTTCTTGTAATGGCGTATTAGTTATAAGAAACCAAAGTACTTTTAGCTTTGTACTCTCGACCGTAAACAATACATGAGCTTTCCACAAATCTGTTTTGTATCTGTTAAGTGATTTCATATTCTGCTACGGCGCTGTGACAACTGTTTCAAGTTTCAAGTTCCAACTAACCTGATCTCCTTGAAATATAGTATTAAGTATAAAACAATCCAGCAACTCACATCAGACAGTGTTGCAGCTTGGTATTTCTTATTTCCTCCTGTCAAAAGGAATATTTCTTGTAGGGTACAAATTTCGACTACAGCGGCCAATCTCAACGGACATCAGCCAAGTACGCAGAAAGAAAGAACAAAAATAATGAAGGTTTATTGTCACATATGGTGCACATAGGAAATTATTAATACACAAAAACCCTTTTAATTAGAGCAGCGTTGCAAGCCTGCGATGAGACAATTAGCTGCCCAGTTCAGCATAATGCTGTGATGTGAAGTGAGCCACAACAGCGCTGGAGATAATATAGTGCACAAGGGTGTGCGCAATACACAGATGCACTCTCTATTACACTCTCATAGTCCTGTGAGACAGCAATCCGACATAACCATTATGTTCACGCAGATATAAGCTACGGGAAATATTTCCCTTACAGTGGGACAAGCTAATGAAAAATATGCTTATTATGAACCCTTCGATAAACCTTCATCGCCCTGTATCCCTCCAGGAATACTATTTATACGTTACCCTCGCAATAACAATATGATAACAGGAAACTACGTCGTACGAACAAATTCCTGGCACCTTTTTCATTAAACATCGTCGGTAAGGGACAGTAGAATTAGTGGAACGGTGAAGCGACATGCTGTTTGCAGATGTGGTTTACTTTGATAGAGATTGGTGATCGGTTTCGGTAAAGTGAGCCGAAAAATGTCTCAGGAATTAGCCTTCCTGAGCAGGGAATTATGGACTGAATTATGAATTATGGATATTATACCAAATAATACTAGTAAAGGTGCTGGATGGAGTTTTTACTGTTTATGGGCGGTAGTATCGCTAACCATTAGAAGAACGGTAAGCTCATCTTATCATTCAAAGAAAAATAATAATAAAAAAACGTTCTTTAGCCAATTGGCGGTGGAAGAAATGTAATATAGGGGCTGAAGTTTGTAGGTATGTGTTGAATGTGTGTTATTTAAATATATTTACTTGTGATATCACCATCTGTAGTATTGAACGCTTTAAGAATTAAGGATAGCATTGTGACTTACTTGGCTGAGAGTTTTTGTAAAGATGAAGTATCTATTCTAATTTCTAATTCTTGTTGGACCAGCATAGTGAGAGCAGAGAGGGAAGGTCCTTGATCAGTTTTGAAACAATATGGTGCATGCCTGATGTAAATAAATTTCAACTCAATTGATTAGACCTCTGAATTTTGTTTTGGCCGAAGATAAGATCTTTGCGACTTCAGTTTAGGCTACTCTTACAAACTTTTTTAATATTTTGCTTACACTTTTCCCTTCATATTTTAGAATTGCCTCGGTGGCGTAATTGTATTGCATGCCCAGTACAATAGCGCTCTGTGGTCCTGGGTTCGAATCCCGGGTCGGGCAAAGTGATATTTGGGTTTTTCTGCTCAGTAAGTATCACCCCGGAGTCTGAAATTTGTGCCCGATATGGCGATAGGCTCGCCCCCTATCACATCATGGGACGGAACTCTGCAAACCCCTTCGGGGATAAATTCGTGATGTTATGTATGTATATTTTAGAATTTTATTTCGCTCAATAACAGAACCGAAAATTCGGTTTTGTTTTCGGCCACACTTGCCGCTCTCTAGTTAGTGAGAATGCGTGCCTACGTGCCCGTGGCCGGCGGGAACAGGATTTTTGTGGATTAAGATAAAGACGAGGATCTAGGTTTCATTTCGGCGAATGTCTTCCTTAATTTGTTTTCCTTAATTGACCCCGGATGGAGTGATCGAATCAACTCAAGTTTGTTCACGAATACTCTTTTACAGGACTGATATTGTCGGTATCGGACATTATGTTTTTTAGTCATTTATGTGGTACGTTTTAGGATAGCTTCAATAGCAGTTGGTTTTAAATGGTGGAGTCACACTATACGTATGTTTCATTGCCGCTACCCCTGATTCTCAACAAGCGAAAGTGAAGTAATAGCTTTACTATTTTGTTTCGTAAGAGTAAGATTTCGAGGTTTTATGATACTAAATAAGCAAATTCTTAAGTACATGTCGTCTAAGGGTAAAAGCACTCTATGATTTTCCTGGCTTTATGCGTATTTCTTGGTGAAGGAGATCACTTCTTATAAACCTATTTGTTAGTTTACCAGTCTACACCGCGGTTCATGTTCTAGTACTTCTACCATCTCAAAATCACCACAACACTCTTCATATTTTTTGTGTAAGTTTTGATCAGATTTATTTATAAAAAAACTGCTAGTTCCACACTTGTTCCCCATTGGTTATCAGGCGCGGGTGCGTAAGACGCGTCTATAAATTCCTGCGCAGGGCATCCCGCCGCGCGCAATTACAGCGCCACCGCCGCCGCCCCGCCCCGGTCTTCAAACCTTGTTTGGTGTAGCATCAACGAGCACAGTTACTACAGGTTCTCGAATGACGCGAGTTTGGAGTGAGATGGGGGTGAGTTTTGTTGAAAGTTTGTCATAGATTTCTGGTCTAGAATTTTTGGGCGGTGTGTATTTGGGTAAGTATGGTAAACTTTATCTAAAATTAAAGTATACTAATGGCTGAGTTTTAAGTAGTATCTACAATTGATTACTGAAAGTGGATTACAAATAAAATAACGCAGTGAAATATTTGCGAACAAAATACTTTACTATAATATATCACGTCTCAGGTGTACGAAACAATATCATACAAAATGACAAGCTAATAATGAAAAACTGATAATCGTAAAGTCGAGATCCGATGGTAAAGGTGTCAGCCCTTCCCACTGCCGGTTACACACTCAGCCAATTTATATCGCGAGAGGGCAATTACCGACGTTTTCCGTCGTTTTCGCTGGCTAAACGTCATTTGGGAAAATTATTTCGTCGGCGGGCCGGCTCGGCGGGCAGATCGCCTACGGGCAGGTGATAAACACTATGGAGACAAAGTTATCGCGAATTTCGTGCGAGTTAATTTGGTAGGGGACTTTCCGCTTCGTTTTAGTTTGTTTGTTGTTACGTCGGTGTATTGATTTTTTTAATGTCATATTTTCATGCCAGCTTTATTTGAAACAAAAATTAAATAGCGAACAGAGAAATAAAATCATTCAGTCTTTTCACACTACAATGTGAGTTTTCCGTAGCACATTTTTTATGTATATTGTAGAAAAGATTACGTATATTCTCCAGCTTTGCCTGGCGATTGAAGTATTTCAAAAATAAATTAAAAGCTTCTAGTTCTGTGACATAACCTAAAGAATGTGAATATTTCTCACAATCGCTGTTTTTAAACGAATCTAATCCAAACTTCATCTGTCTCAATGTAATCATTTTGAACCATCTATATACTATATATACATCAATGTTTTGTACACAGTGAACTATTTGGAATTCATAAAGGTGTTCGTAGATGTTACAAATTGGCTGATCAATTAGTCACGGCGCGTGTGCACTCCGAACATTGTAAACGCTTGTCAGTTTACTATGTTTGCATCTGTAATTGCTTCGTTACAATAATATTCTAATATACACGTTAAAACAGAACGGTTTAATATCTATGGCACGTATAGACGGCGATTTGTTGCTGAGAGATGCGACACAACTTTATACTGAAAGTTGCTGTAGTAACTATAATAATAATAATTGGCCACTTATGGGATGCCCATCTAGTGAGGGGGCAAGTTACCGTCTGTCTTGAATACATCGGATTGAGATATTTTACTTGGCAGGCGTCCCGTTGTCTCAATCAATAGCCCAGCAACCAGTCCAGCCAGATCCCATCCATAGACCCAGTATAATTCCCATCCTTTCTGCAATAGTCCCTGCACCTTGCAAGCGCTGTCTTTGGCTGTATTTCCTCCATAAGTACAGATAGAGAGAGTACTCACAAGGTGTATAAAAACTAGAGTGATCCATGTCCCCACGCAAGCCTGCCAAAAATACCGGCCTTTATGCCGTGATTTCCCGCAGGAAAGATACAACACAATAATAATAATATTTTTTATTTATTTCTCTACAGTTTAAACAATTGCAAAAGCACAAATCAAAAATATTACATAATATCTTTGGGGACTGGTGTCTGATCTAAGATAACCTTGTGTTTCAGGTAACCAGGTCACCTTCGGAACTTATTGGGCAATTCACAAATTATGAACTAGGAGTGTGCGACTTTAAACTATCAGTGGCGAAAGTTGACATGTTCCGAAAGGAAAACACAACATATAGGTACATGCATAAATGTGGACTGTAAATCGTTCTAATGATAATTATATTTATTAATGTTATGTAAAGGGAAGCCGACAGGAATCAGATTATATGGACCCGTCGCCATTGGTAACTGTCAAGTTGACAATATTCCTTTAATGTCATTCGAATTGCAGCAAATACCGAGATTAAATAAAAAATAAAATAAAATACTTTATTTATTACGTAGGCGAACAAAGTGGCACTTATGATACGTCCAAACAAAGCATAAGAAAAAGTATTATTATTTCAAGGTACAAATCGAAGTAACCAGCTCGGGCTGGCAAGTAGGGGGAAATAGAAGGGTAACGCGTCGCGATCCTCACCGGCGAGGACATGAGCACTAACCTAGCTAACCTACCAGTCTTTCACTAGCTACCTAAGTGATGACTACCCGAAGAAGAAAGGCAGAAAGAAACTCCGGGCTTTCTTTTTTGTCATCAATTGTTCAGTACTTCTTTTTTATTATTTTTTTTCCAAGTCTTTCTTGTACATAGTCACAATAGTTATATTATTAAAAATAGACCCTGGTATTAATCTAGATTACGGTCATCCCATACAATCAGAGATATCCTAAATTAATTGCCCACATCTCACATGGAACCAAACTAAAGCTACCTTCATTGTTGCCACTATGGTCATGGTAGTCGGCACAAAATCATCTCCAGCGGGACAAAATGTCCGGCAGTTTCGTACGCAATATTTACCTCGACCATTTCGGGATTCGAGGAAAAAAACTGTTTACACGGCTCGCGTTAAAGCAGCGTTAAAATTTAACGGCCAGTAATTAGTTTAAAAGAGTTTTTCATTTGCGGTACTTATTTAATTTGAACACTTTCGTTTACTGCGTAGTGGACGGTCGCTTCGTTCATGTCTTATTAATGGCTGTGCTGCGGGAATTGTACTTAAATTTTATTTTTAGTACTTTTTATTATGGTTGTGTGTATTTGCTGGTGGTAGGATATATTTTATATCCGCCTGAATAGCGACCACTGTACACAAGGTATTAAAACCCGCCGTAGTAACCCACGAAAATGTGTCGCGTTTCGGGATCAGCCTGTGTGTATCCAATAGGCCTACATAATTGTGTCGACTGCCGCGGGGTAATCATGTCTCATCAGTCGACATTCTATTCGACCCACTCAACACCCAATTTTGATGTGAGGAATTCCTACTTAGTGAGCGGTATCAATGTTTTGTACCTACTGTTTATGGCTTTCAATATTAAGATATATACATACTCTTGCAATTTATCCTCGAAGTATTAAGGAGAGGGGTAATCAAAAATTTCCACTTCACCAAGCTTTTCCAATTCCATAATGTAATAGGGGTAGAGATCCTATCGCCATATCGGACACTAATTTCAAATCTAGACAACCTACTTATAGTGTAATTCACGAAAGTAGTGTACGAAAATTCTATCAATGTTTCTTTTGTTTGACGTACATTACTGTCAGATTAAGCCAATTAAATACAGGCATTAACTCAATTGACACAAGAGCGAAGTTAGTGAAGCCGGCATCTGTCTGTAGTGCCTGATGAAGCGAGCCGTGGACTAGCAAAAAGTTAAGAGTACATATCACTTAGTTTACGTAGCTCTCAGAATTTCAAAGTTAGGTTTTTTAATCAGGGACGGAGTTGGATGTTATTGTGGGTCATTGTTTTAAAATTAATCATGAATTCACATTGAAATCAACTACGAAATGTAACAAAAATGTTGGTGTTCGATATAGATCTATAGAAAGATTATAGGAAGCCTTATTAAAATAATTTTTAACTCTGAAAGCGACACATGCGCTAATGTATCCTAAGTCCGCTTAACTGTTTACCATCTCATTGATAGAGAAGTCGAATCGACTACTATAACTGCTCGGTGACTGAATTTGATTCAAGAAAAATATACATTTAAATCAGCAATATAATTGAAAACCTGCGCTGCAGTATTACTTACTGCAAACCATAGGTGAATGGGGGTCTATTGTTGGTGCAATAATTAGAATTTGTATAAGTTTATATAAATTTAATTAATTTTATTCTTTAAGGTGGTAGCTCAAGGTCCATTTTCATACATTTTGTTTCGGCTTTAATCTGGGTAACTAAACAAGTATTGGCAAGTAAAGAATTTAAATTCACGTCTAGTTAGTGATTAGTTCTCGCAGTTGAAAGAAAAACGTAAAAATAATTAATAATCATGGATATTTCTGCCTTTAAAATTTCGTCATATTAAATTTTAAAGGCCGAAATATCCATGATTATTAATTATTTTTACGTTTTTTTTCAACTGCGAGAACTAATCACTAACTAGACGTGAATTTAAATTCTTTACTTGCCAATACTTGTTTAGTTACCCAGATTAAAGCCGAAACAAAATGTATGAAAATGGACCTTGAGCTACCACCTTAAGTTAAATTTGTTATTATTGTTTTCAGCAATAAACGTCCTTCTTTTCTTTTTTTCGTTCTTTTTTTCCTTTCTTTTCTTTTCTTTCTTTCTTTTCTTTCTTTCTTTCTTTAATTTCTTTCAATACTAACATTCCTTTGTCATACACAAGCTGCGGAGTGCCTCACTCCATCCCTGCATCACTCAGGCCGGAACTTCGTAACGAGTTCCAGACGCGCTGCGAGTGGATACAAGGCTTATTTTTATAACACTTCTGCTCAAACAGTTTGCATTCGTATTTACGACTTGCCAGTTGTTAATTGTGTTAACTTTGTCCGGCTCGCAGTAGCGTTTCGGGTAATGCTTTTTATTTCGTCTATTACGTTTACTGTAATAGCTGTTAGCGATGTTGTAGTATACTTTTGTCTGGTTTGCTGAGATCTTTGTGTTAAATCACGATTATGATAAAACTGTGCTTAGGGGTATTGATATACCGCCAATTTTAATAAAAACACCTTTTTTTCCGTCGATTGCAAGTAAACTTTTGTTTTGATTGCTGGCATCTCTGTATTAAAACCGTGATTATCTTAAAACTGTGGTTAGGTGTATAGACTTAAGGCCCATTTTAGTAAAAACTCCGTATCCCTTTTTTCTATCAATCGCAAAAATAGATCAATCAGAATTAATTAATTTGACATGCTTACAAATAACTTATTTAGATTAGTTTATTCTCTAAACGGGAAAGCTTACGATTGTGATTGTTAATTGAAATCAACTATTAATTGACACTTTAAAACTTTAAAACATTATTGTAAACAAGACTTCGCCATCTCAAACATTGATACCATTCTAATTCCAACACAACCGAGACAATATAGTGTTGGTACAACAGTGTGCGTAACACTCATGTTTTATTACAAACCATTTGTCATACTGGACGCCATTCGTTCGGCCGAGGGCCGAGCCGAGGGCTAATAACAGTATATTACAGCTCCTGCGGTCAGCGTTGTAGTTATACAGATACCGGCCATCGGCCCGTCGTGCTTACAGGAAAAACTGATGGTTCGGCTTCTTTGATAGCATCAGCGGAATAGGGATTTTATTGCGTGATGCTTTGGGCAACACAAATTATTGTTGTTCGTACATACATACATAACATCACGCATTTATCCCCGAAGGGGTATGCAGAGGCGCAACTAGGGCACCCACTTTTCGCCAAGTATGTTCCGTCCCATGATGTGATAGGGGGCGAGCCTATCGCCATATCGGGCACAAATTCCAGACTCCGGGCTGATACTGAGCAGAAAAACCCAAATATCACTTTGCCCGACCCGGGATTCGAACCCAGGACCTCAGAGCGCTATTGTACCGGACATGCAATACAACTACGCCACCGAGGCAGTCATTTGTTCATATTGTTGTTCGTACTTATTGTAAATTAGGGTTTGCTTGCGGTTTCGCGTGAAAGATTAGTTGGATAAATAATAAATTAGGAATAGTTTCAATTTTTTTTTATACGTGGACGGAATAGTGAATCCGCTGCACCTGGTAGAGGAGTGGAGTCCAATAGAATGTAGACTGACGAAAGATGATTACCTCTCGGCAGTCGACACTATTATGCCGGCCTATTGGATCCAGAACGTGACACTTACGCGGGCCTATATGGCGGGTTTTAAAACCTTGTGTACGGTGGTGGTTATCCGGGCGGATATAAAACATATCCTACCATTAGCAAAACCTTCACAGACATATCAATAATTGCCGATTTATACTATTATTGTGAAAATTCGTGCAGATTATTGTATGTCATTACGTCACGCAGATACTGTATATGGATTTGGATCATCGTCACACGTAGTCCACAAATATATATCTAAAATCTACCCTCTTATTCATAGACGTTTTTTATCTAAGGACGGAGCATTGCTGTTATAACAAGTCTGTTTCTCCGCTTCGTTTATCTGACGGCTTGCTGTTTGTTAAGCTTTGTTTAACTGACAGCCAACTAAATTCAAGTTGTATCTCAATATTAGCCAATCATAACGGCCCTATGTCTATGCACTGCGAAGGCGGCCACGCCGTCAGCACTGAGAAACAGACTTGTTATCACAGCATCGCTCCTCCCTTCGATAAAAAACGTTTATGAATAAGGGAGCTAGATTTTTAATATTCTAAAGGCTACGTTTTGATGCGAGGGCCTTTATTCATGGAAAAGATCCACGCGGCGGCGCGAGGTAAGCTTGTTATAAATAAAACTCAGAAAATAATTTAGAGACTTATTAAATGATTTAACACCTAAAATGTCGCTTTGATGTATAAAAAGGAAGATAAAGTGTTTCCTTTGCCTTTAAAATTGGGAATACAAACTTTAGGTTTTTAAAAGTTGTTAAATTTCCATTTACGACCCGTTCAACTGTAATTATGGGCAGTAGATAATTATATCGGCCGATAAGCAGTTTTCTGACACGAAATGTAATTTTTTTCTATTGTTTAAATATATAAGTGGTCTTTCTTACTAACGTATCTCGATTGGTATTGATTTTGTAATCGGGGTTGAGAACTGTGGTATTATGTAATAATTTATTTCGAATTAATACGTTTATTTATTTGTTTTTAATAAGGTGGTAATAATTGTGCTAGAGCCTTAAGCAACATAAAAGCTTCCAGAACATTATTACAGGGATGGTGAACCTTTGATAGTTAACATACCATTATTCATAAAAAATATGGCCTGTAACGTGTTATCCAGGACCAGATTTATCCATCCGAGTGTCCCTTTTGAGCGATATTTTTTATATGTTTTTGTTATTTTTAGTTTCTAGGCGCTTGGCAAAGTAGCTTCACTGCATCAGATATTAAGCGAAGTAAAGCCAGAAGAATATACAATTTTCGGCATAAAAATTGCGTGCCTGAATTATTTTGTCACGTGCCACCACTGGCACACGTTTTGCCATCTCTCTGCTATTTTATAAGCGTTTGTGTTGCTTACGCTACGCATCGAACGGCTTACTCGTCACGTTCAGTTATAAAAACTTAAGAGAAATAAAAATAAACACATTCACCTTTGTTTCCGAAGGGTAGGCAGAGCCCCCATTTTTCTCAAGTTCCAGTTTCAGACTCCGGGCTGATACTTAGCAGAAAAAGCCATCACTTTGTCCGAGTGCTCGGGGTGATGCGCACGCAAACAATTAAGCCACCAAGGCGGTTATAAAACATAAAGTACTATATTACCTGTAGTAGGGGGCAGTTGGATGGTGGTTAGTCATCAATTTAAATATGTAAGTAAAACACAAGGCACACACTGGCGGGTTTATTACCGCGAATCATGCGAAGTCATTTAACACAAGGCTGTTTGCGCGGACTATTTTTTAATTTCCATTTACATGGTGGAATTTTAATTGAAGCGCCCAGAAAGGCTCCATTGTCGAATGGTTTGAATTTTTTGCTCACTACGAATTAAAAACGCCGGATATTTTTGGGGATAATGAAAAATATTTGGAGTGCTTTGGGTTAGCGGAGTGATATTCGGTTTTTGAAGAGTGGTGAAATGAATTTTAGTTTTGGATTTTATTATGACTATTTGCGAAATGTGGTGGCGAGATACATTTGCAAATAGCTTGGTGTAAATCAAAGATGTTCAAAAATGGGCTTTTATTCGCCACAAATTTTAACCAAGACAATTTATATATGTCGGAGACGGACATTAGTAACGAAACGAAGCATGAGTTCGGGTAGATGGCGGCACCGTCGCCATCTTGTAACTAACTTCATGCTACAACGGAGCCTAGCTAGTGGAGGGGTGTCTGACCGAGAAATCACTTTCCATTTGATCGTCTAGGGGACAAGTCCTCCTTAAACCTAGGAACTGTTCCTCACGTTTCGTGTACAGAGTGAATTATTAAATCGTTTGGCGTAATTTGTTAGTAATCTCATTTGCTCGACTACCCACTTTATACGCCCAATATGTCGGATGAAATTTCTCATGATGCGACCTCTCCGATATATATATATTTGGATAGAACTCTTGAAAACGGGCTTATGGAAATTAATCATAAAATTTTAAAGACTGATTTTTGTCACACGGATATTTCAAATAAGACAACGACTTATTACCAATAGGTAATAACTTGAGGCACAAATTTGGTCCTGATATCCGTCTATAATTAATTATACTGTTTAATGTCTTTAAAAAGATAAATACTTCCACGCGCTACGAAATGGGTCCCTTAAAATCAAACACATTCCACTGTAGACTAGTTAAAACCAATCAGTCCATATTGTTTTTGTTGAAACAAACCGCACACCAGGGTTGCGTCCATGTATCATGTTAAATTAGTATCTGCGGCGTACTAATCTTTATTAGCACAAACTTTTCACTCACATTGGGGGGGTTGTTCAGCAGTAGACATCCAGCGGCTGATGATGATGACACATCATGACTTCATTCTCGAAGGGGTAGGCAGAGATGTAACCAGAAGATTCACTTTTAGGTATGTGTACTCCGTCACATGATGTGCTAGGCAGTTATCGCCAACTGTAATTTTTGATTTATAACTTATTTTTATGTTGTGTTTTATTTAGTTGTTATAAAAAATTGCTAATGTTTCGCAAATGGTTGATGTTGTCATCGCCTTAAACGGGTGTTACTTTTAAATTTTGCTGGTAGAAGGATATAATTTATATCCGCCCGGATATCGACCACCATACACATGGTGTTAAAACCGGGAATGGTGGCCCACGTAAGTGTGTCGCGTTTCGAGATCAGCCTGTGTGTATGCTTCTATAGGCCGGCATAATTGTGTCGACTGACGAGAGATGACTATCCCTCGGATTCTACTTCACTTACCATTAAGTAAGTGAAGATATATTTATTATAGGTGCACATTTTGTATAAATTAAAATAAAAAAAAAATTGAACTCATTGTTATGCACAAAAAATTATAACAACTACATACTAGCATGTTTAATATTAAATAAATTATACCATGACGCTATAATGAAATTAATATAAAACCACATAATACCAACGCTTTTGTAAAAAAGTAGACATTCCCACGAAATACATTACCTCTTCTGCGGAAGGGTAAAAACCAGTATCTCAGCAATACTGCGCAGTTATGCAAGGAGTATTAATTGTTGTTTAAGCACGGACGCCTCGGGTTCACATTAACCGAGTTAGCTAGCAGCAACACAAATTAATGAATGGCTTGGCTTTCATGCATTTTGTATTTATTGTATTCATAATTTATATAACAATTTATGGCATTGAATTTGGAAATATCTTATTTAAAATCATAACTAAAATAGATGTTATTACTATGACTAACTTATATAAGTTTGATGTATTCTCTATGGGTAAGCAGAACTCAACTGGTGCGATTGTTTATTGATCTTATTTTCGATTCATGCTATATCAAAACATAGGGAGTAATTACAATCAAATTGCAGAGGAATTGTAGGTGCATTGAAGAAGAGACTGCCTCGGTGGCATAGTTGTATTACGGTACAGCTGCATCACATCATGGAACGGAATACACACAGCGGAAAGTGGGTTCACCAGTTGCGTCTTGCCTACTCTTTCGGGGATAAATGACGTAAGTTTGTCTGTGTATCTCTCTCTGTTTCTCTTTCTCTCTCCCCCTCTCTCTCTATCTCTCTCTGTGTGTAAGAATAGGTACTCACTGGTATCAAAACCGCTTACTCATACTGCTTAATCATGAGCGTGTCGCACTAAGCACTAAAGTTAAAAATGCCAAATCACATTTAAAATTACTTTAAAAGAATAATGTAACTATTGAAACACTTATAAATGATGTCCAGAAACTTAGTTCAACGTCAATCTAAATGTAAAACTATCGAGGACAAAATTACCAAGTTTGGAGTACCCGTCGAACTTATATTGCTGTTATGAATCAAGTATTTTGTAGTCGGTTGAACAAGATTTTCATGTTGCGTAACGAAATATTTTAAGACATAAGACAGCAAACGAGATAGGTCACTTGAGGTTTACTTATTTACTAGTTTAAGCTCGCGGCTTCGCCCGTGTTATAGAGTTTTCTGAGTAAAAGTCCTAAGATATATTTTCCTGGGATAGAAAGTAGTTTATGTCCTTCCCAAGGTCTCAAACTATCTCCCTACCAAATTTCATCGAAATATAATGGATAGTTTTCTGAGTTTATCGCGTTCAGACAGGCAGACAGATGCGGCGGAAGACTTTATTTTAACATATATTGTTTTAACAGGGTCAATTTCGTCCTACATGTTTGTTAGGTTACTTTAACCGTTTACGCAGCGCACACAACGGGAGCTCTGTAAAAGAAAAAAAAACTCCGTTTTAGCAACATTGTTGCCCCACTTCTATTGGTCATAGCGTGATGTTATATACCCTATAGTTTTCCTCGATGATTGGCTATCCAACACTAAAATATTTTTTCATTACGACCCAATAATTCTCGAGATAGGCGCGTTCACACCAACAAATTCTTCAGCTTTTATATAATAGTCTGATTTTTTTTTATTGTTTTGAATGACGAGACAGTTTTACTAGCGCTGTCGAACCCGGCCACTCGCTCTCCCAATTATCTAGAAATTAAATTTAAAAATAATTTAGAGTTTTTCCTTCTGTATATACTAGTGATGTAACGAATATTCGCATTCGCATTCGCATTCGCGAATATTCGCATATTTTTGGATATTCGCATTCGCATTCGCAAAATTTCTGCGAATGTTTTGCGAATGTCAATATCAGAAAAAAAAATTGAAGATAATAGTAGACTGCCTCGGTGGCATAGTTCTACTGCATGTGCGGTACGGCAGCGCTCTAAGGTCCTGGGTTCGAATCCCGGATCGGGCAAAGTGATATTTGGGTTTTTCTGCTCAGTATCAGCCCGGAGTGTGAAATTTGTGCCCGACATGGCGATAGGCTCGCCCCTGTCACATTATTAGACGGAACACACTTGGCGAAAAGTGGGTGCTCTGGTTGCGCCTCTGCAGACCCCTTCCGAGATAATATTCGTAATACTGTGTGTGTGTGTGTGTGTGTGTAATAGTAGGTTAATAAAATCAAAATCTAAACTAAAACATTATTCTTCTACAATAAACTATAAATATAGTCTAAACAAACAAACAAAAAATTATAGACTCTCAAAGAAAAATACCTCTCTTTCTTAAAACATACCAATTAATTAACTATTTTTACCATGTTTTTAAGTTAGTAATTAAACTTGAGTAGAGGAATATTAAACTTTAAAAATAAAAAAAAATATTTCGTTTACTTTAATAAAGCTTAAAAATGTAATTCTCATTAGAACTTGTAACACATTAGCAACTAAGAAATTAAAAGCAATTGAAAGAAACAAAAACAAATTCTTCTATAATTTTTTATCAGTCTTTGCATAACTTTCTAATGTTTAGATAATTATCATCTTAGATAATAATAAAATTTGGATAATCATCATAGAAAATTGGCGCCAAATTTGAACAAAAACTAAACATTCGCATTCGCATTCGCATTCGCGAATGTCGGTAGCAGATATTCGCATTCGCATTCGCATTCGCGAATGTTCAAAAAATGACATTCGTTACATCACTAGTATATACACATCACGACTATATCTCCGAAGGGATAGGCAGAGGTGCAAGGACAGTCGCTTTTCGCCTATTGCGTTCCGTGCCATAACGCTGTAGGGGGCGAGCTATTGCAATTTCAAACATAAATGCCATACTCCTAGCTGATACTGAGTAGAAAAAAACTTATATTGCTCGATACGGCGATCAAGCCTTAGACCTCAGCACTGCAGTCAAACCGTAATAGAACAACGTCACCTACGCAGTAGTTATACGAGCAATACAAATAAAAGATAAACACATCAAACATTCCTGATAGTGTGAAATAAACAAAATAGTAGCAAAAACAGAAGACGCAAAGTAAATTGTCGAAATACAGCGCAGTAACAGTTTAAAATTGCGCCGCGTCCCGTGGGCGCAGGTTATTTGCAGACATGAGTTCCCGAGTTTGCTCTTCACTAACTTCTGCTGGTGTATCGTGTTTTACTGTTGCAAAATATTTCATTTGGCGTATGGTGTTTATAAAGAGGTCTTTCGACAGAATGTACAATATACATAAGTTCTCTTTTATGGAGTGCGTTTTGAGCAGTGCGCTATGCTAGAGGTAGGATATATTTTAGATCCACCCGGATAACGACCGCCGTACACAAGGTGTTAAAACCCGCCATAGTGGCCCACGTAAGTGGCCGGCAAAATTATATCGACTGTTGAGGGGTAATCATCTCTCGTCAGTCGTCATTCTATTGGACCTCACTTTGTCCTGCCCGTATAAAAAAGTGTATCCTTTTTTTAAGGATATTGTCAGTAGTTACTAGTTATCACAAGACGTAATGAATTCCTCATGATGACGGGCGTTGAACGCAAACCTATTGAAATATGACGTCATGAGACTCACTGTTGTTCCAATCAATGATATTGGATAAGTCTATCTGGGGTCAATAATAATATATAATAATATCAGTCCTGTATTATATACTTGCCCACTACTGAACACGGGCCTCCTCTACTACTGAGAGGGATTAGACCTTAGTCCACCACGCTGGCCTAGTACGGATTGATAAACTTCACACACCTTCGAAATTCCTATAGAGAACTTCTCAGATGTGCAGGTTTCCTCACGATGTTTTCCTTCACCGTTAAAGCGAACGATAAATTCACAAAGAATACACACATGATTTTAGAAAAGTCAGAGGTGTGTGCCCTTGGGATTTGAACCTGCGGACATTCGTCTTGGCAGTCCGTTCCACACCCAACTAGGCTATCGCCGCTATTTATCTGGGGTTATAATATGTAACTTATTTTACGAAGCGACATAAAATGATCAAAGTACGTCTAAAATTACACATACTTTCAATCTTCGGTAACTAAGATAACTAATCCAGAGATCAGTATAATCTACCCCAGCGATGCGATCCGCTGGTATTGAGTTATCTCTTATCTTTACTAATCCCGTCCCGAGCCTGGAGTTAATACAACGCACTGCAGGGAGGGGACTAGTTCCTCTCATACAGCTCCGAGGGTATTACATTAATTAATCAGATCTGATTAAGTTGCTTCGGTGTAGATTGCGTGCGTGGTACGACGATCGCTCTGAGGTGAATCTTCAGAACCAGGGCTGATTCAAATCCCGGGTCAAGTAGTGGTATTCGGTTTTTATGCTTAGTATTAATTTGGAGTTTACACCTTGTGTACGGTAATTGTTATGTGGGCGGATACATATATCCTTTCACCACAAATATTCTGTATGGTGAGTGATATTTTAGAAAGCCATAGCTCTTTGTTTCCTGTTCTAATTTCATTTGGGGTATCGCTTCTGTCAGAGGCGGTATTTCACAACTGATTAAGTGATCGACGCATTCGACTCCTTTAGACTCCTATAAAAATGGTCTAGGGTAAGTTTTCTTTCTAGGACAAAATCGTACATTTTGATATTTTTAATCTCCGAACGAAACCTCTAGTGTTGCCAAAATATGAAACGACGACGCGGCGCAATAAATGTAAATATGCTAACATCGGGATCGGTGGAGTCGTAAACCTTTGGCGCCTGTTGCCGAGCCCCGGTTTTATTGACCCCTGACTTGGAAGGATTAGATACAGATATGACGTAAAAGGTTACTTATTCCGTTGAATGTATTGCCATTAGGAATGTTGACGATTACTGATAAGTTGATGTATGAGACGGATCGACTATGTTTCGTGAACATTTATAATATATATAAAAATGAATCCCTATTTCCCTTGGTCACGCCATCACGCGTGAATGGCTGGACCGACTTCATATTTTTTTTTGTTGTGTTCGTTATTGTCAGGAGAAGGTTGATAAGAAAGAAAAAAAATAAAAATTGCGCGGAAAATTAGAAAATTTAAGAAAACTTAACTTAAAACGGGAGACCATGGGTGTCCCTGACCTGTACTACTTTTAGCTAGTTAGTAACTTTAGCAGGCAATATTCCATCAACCCTCTAGCGATACCCAGATACTCATTTACAACAATAATAATTATTCATTCAAAATGACGACCAAAAAATATGATGTTAATATGTGATGGATAAACTGCATTGAATATTCCACAGAGCTGCAATATCTATTACTGCCGTCAAGCAGCAGTGTGTAGTCACTGTTGTGTTTCGGTTTGAAGAACATTGTATCCAGTGTAACTATTGGACATAATAAGACTTAATATCTCATGTCTCAGGATGGCAGGCGCAGTGGAATATCAAATAATACTTTGTAATTGAAATTGTTGGATGGTGTTTCTAATGTTTATGGGCGGTCGTATCGCTTACTATCAATCGAACAGCAAATTCGTCTTGTCATTCAAAGCAATAAAAAAAATGTCTTTAACTAAAGTACTACTACTCGACTAAATTACTGTCATAGTCCGAAATAAGCATTACTAATCGAGCTGTTTGCTCGTCTCGTCATGAAAAAAGACCACATAACAATCAAACAAGACATATTAAATCGAATATAATCAACGAACAAACGTATTGTTAATATTATTTACGAGGAGAAGCGGGTAACGTGGACCGCGGTACCACGCTGCGACTGTCCCGCCGGGGCAAAGGCGTTAACGTTTTACTGCCAGTTATGCTAACTATCCATAAAGTTCGGTTCGGTTTTACCGTGATCGGCTGTTGCGAAGTTATGGAATTAAAAAAAAATACCAACTTTTACCTGCGTACACTACCAGCGGGCACTTCGTGCTTTATATAAAATTATATACTGGATCCATTTATTTCTTTTAGATTAAAGATAGCTTAACCGTGGTTTCCCATCCATCGCAAAAATGGTCCAATCAGAATTGTTTGTTTTGAAATTCATACAAATGTTATTTTGACTTGTTCATTTTTAGGATCGAAGATTAGGATTTGGATCGTTTATTATAGACGGGCGTAAACGGGGATTTATTAAACTAGTATAACTTATCTTTGTGTTATATTTCTTTGATAATTTTACATATAATTATAAACATAATATATACTTCGTTCTATTTTCGCTATTGTAGTGCCCTAACAAGTTTACTAATGAGTGTGTTTTGTTAATCTAGCTAACGCTAAGAACCTTAAAGATATGGCTCGATATATCTAATTGTATTTTCCTTCGTACATTTCTTTTATCAAATAAGCTTAATTGTATGAGTTCCGATACTTATCGTTGCTATTCTGTTGGCCACATCTTAACCTTCTACTGATATTATTTTTGTAATATATCTTAATCCTTATAAACATATTATAAAAAAAGCCCCTCGCCGTGTTTCTGTGTCCATTTGAAAATAATTAACTCATAAAATACCCATCAGTTTTGAATGCGGTTTTTATTGATGGAGTGATTTAAATAGAAATTTTTATGTGTATTTTATGTCAAAACAAATATGCTTTGCTACCCAAATCTACTTTGGGACAATAGTATCTATATATCAGTTCTGTATTATATATAATACCATACCAGTACATATCAGTAAAAAATTATCAAAATATATAGTTTCTAACACATTCGCTGCATTCTCATTCTAACACCAGCTTATATTTTACTATTTTATATCGAATATGTTGCTTCGTTTCGGTATAACGAGGAATTGCTTTTTATAAAAATTCTTTATCGGTAATAATGTTCGCGTGCTATTTTATGTGACTTGTAATTTATTTGCATAAACATGTTTATTGTTTTATGGGTACTAAGTTTTGAACTTGGGTTTACTTGCTATAATGGCTAATTAAGTCAATGTAGAAATAGTTTTACTTATACGAATGAATAATAACTGCTAAACGTTTGTGATTGTTTATTTTTATTATATAGTTTACAGTCATTATTATGGTAGTGTTAGTTTAGTAGCAGGACATTTAGAATATCAAATTAGTGAAGAACTTACCGGTTCGATTCCTAGATCAAGGAATTATATGGGGATTTTGCGATTCGAGAAAAATCTCTTGATTTGACATTGTGATAAGTTCCTTTATCTCCCTGTGAGCCGTGTATATTATGTATCATGTAATTGTATGTTTTTTAAAATATAAAAATATGAAACAATGTTTTTTTATCGACAGGCAAATTATGGTTTGTTGTCCCTAAGTTTCGTAAATAGCGAATTTAGACCCCTGGATGTCTACCAGAATTGTATTTAGGATTATAATGATGTGCCAGACTTATCACTTCCTCTTTACATATTTTATTACTATACTTACTTTTGATTACTGCTCCGGTTAGTTGTATTCCGGGATAAAACGTAGTCTAGATTACCCTCTAAATAGTCTATTTGCCAATAAAACTTATTAAAATCAGTTAAATCATACCGGAGATTAGCCAGACGTATAAAAATGGTGTTTACATGTTGGCGACACTCCGATATTAGACTTTATAAAATAATCTTTTGATATCATTTGAATGTTATTTGTAGAGATATTACATTTTGTATAATATTGTATATAATATCACAAAATATCAAAGCGATCTCTGTAAATCGTGTTTTAATTTTATTCCTTTTAATCAAATCATAATTTGATGACCCTTAAAAATTCTTTTTGCGATTTGCTTCGGATTTTTATTGCGAGTAAACTTTTTTGTGGCTTATAAAAGATAGGATCCATTTTATTACGAATTATTAATCTTTTGTACACGCGATCGTTAACATCGAGCACAAGTGGTTCATAAAAATGTTTTGGAAAATAACACAAATAGATTATTCATTTGAACTTTTCCAGTTAATTTAATAACCGTTTTTAACTAATGAGGGAATAGTATTTTTTCTGGTGGTAATTACGACTATCTTTAGAACCACAAATATATGTATTTTAGATATGATTTCCTCGGCATTATTTAGGCAATATGTAAGTGAAATTAAATCACCTATAAATCTGCTTGCAACAGTTTTATTTGAAATTCCTGGTAATGATTGTGGTAGCCATTAGTAAAGTAGCTGTGGATTTGCACCTGTTTTCAATAAACTTTCGAAGCAATATTATAGTAGAAATTGAAGGGTAATCTTGCTACTATTATCAATAATATAGAAAAACAAAGTTTGTAAACAATTTTTGATGTTTGTTAAGAAAAGAACATATCCCGGATAGTATATAAGCTACTTTATCCCGGTAATTTGTCCCCGGAGTAAAAACTTGATTTTTCATCTGTAGTGTAGTACAAATGGCTATCGGTGCAGTTATTAAGGGACTTTTGTAATAGAAAGGCTTTTCAGGCGGGTGAAACCGCAAGCAACACCTAGTGTAATATGATCCGGTTGAGGATTGAGATGATTTATCTCGATAGACAGAAATGGAACGTTACACAACAGTGCATACACACTAGTAGTAGTATCACTCCTATATAGTATCACTCCTCTATCCCATAGGGGTAGGTAGACTATGGATTGCCACTATACACGATTCTGGCATACTTCTCTCGCTTTCTCCACTTTTATCAATTTCTTCATGCATTCCCGCCGGTTCAGGGTACATTTGACCTGGCCTTTTCTAATAATGTTAGATATCTGACATTTGAAGGTTCGGTGCGGTCGATATCTGCCGGTTCTTCTACATACACACACACACACACACACATCACGCATTTATCCCCGAAGGGGTATGCAGGGGCACAACCAGGGCACCCACTTTTCGTCAAGTGTGTTGCGTATTCTCTTCTATCCACATTCGCCTTATATACCCTCTTTGTCAGTCTCCTATCATCCATCATCTCCAAATACCCAAACCTTAGCTTTATCAAACACAACAGTGCTATTTAATATTTTACAGTCACCCCTCCACATGTGGCATGTTTGAATTGGATGTAATTAACCGTCAAGTCACTGACGGAAGGTAAACGTGCCGCGACTATATCACCCGTAGATTGTTAACTATTCCCGTTAGAATTTTAATTAACATATAACAACAGCTAGTGATGTTACCGGAATGTCGATTTCCGGTAACCGGTATAATTATACTGTGTAAACACAGAGGAAATTGATTGTGAATTGTACGCTGTGTACGTAGATAATTAAATAAAGTTCAGTTGCGTTTGTTTATTTCTGTGAATTTCAAGGATTTATTCCGGTTCTAAATTGTTGCATTATTATTTTGTATTTTTATCTGAGTGCGATTATTGGTAGTAGAGCCATCAGTAAAGCTGCTAAAGTATTTATTGCGTGGAAGGTGAGAGTAGGTATATCTAAGTCTATATATTCAAACGTGTTATGTTTGGAATGCATGTAAAGAAATTTGTAGATATCTTAAATTTAAAAAATAAAGGGCCTTTCAAATTCGCGTCATTCGTGTCGTGGCAAATTCTCTTGGATTTACAATGCAGCACTGCTGCCCCGCTGTTGTCGCGCGGTTTTTTTTAAGTCTTTCTAAAGGCGATTCTTTTTTTTAAACCTCAAAGTAAATTTCTTTCGACAGTATTTTTTTAATTACATATATTAAGATCGGAGTGGTTCACTAACTTCACCACTGACTTACATTAACCTACATTTGGTCGTTTTCGTTGCGTTTTGTATGGAGAAGGAGATATTTTAGAAGGCCAAACACCTCGAAGGCAGAGTACCTATAAATATGATCTGGTATTGTGGACGTTTACGGTCGATGAAAACTACTCATCACATTATTTATTTAGTTATCTATTTAATTTAAATTTTTTCTTAAAATTTTCCGGTATGGTATGCCTCCAATACCGGAAAACTCCCAGTTATAAATACCGTTATAACGTCAACAACGGTTATTTCCCGGCATGAAGCCCCGATAGTCGGTACAGCGTTTCACGCTAATTGCCGAGATCGGTAAGCTCGCGGCAACAATGAAACGCTATTATTACAGATTTAATTGGCCCTCTGAGAGCTGATTAATTTGAACCCATATGCTTGTTACGGATGGCTGCTATCGTTTAAATAACGCTATAGATTCAACAGTTTCATATTTGTGTAATGAGTTTGGAGGTGCTAGATTTAGGTATCAAATGCCTTGTCGTCTTAATATTAAAGTTCAAAATATTTTCGTACTTACGATTTGAACGAAACGAACTGGGAGAATACGTCAATATAAGAAATATTGTAATTATTTTGTTCACTAGAGCGTATAATTTGATACTTGAGAATATGCTTATTTAGAAATTAATGATTTATATTTTGAAGAATAAACTTAGGCTTGTTGAAGTTACTTTGCTCTTGTTATGGAGTTTAATTTTATAGGCATCTAAATTCAGTATAAATTAATAAAATCTTTTGTTTATCAACATTCAGTATGAACTTCAAAGTTAAAGATCATAACCGTAAAGTTAAGCGAGACGTATCGCAAAATGTCAATTTATATTATAAACTTACTTGCCATCACTAATTGAGTCAGCAAGCAATATTCGCCCGTGTTGCTCATCTAATAAAGGCGTGGGAGTAGTTGGTTAAGTGTTTCAAAGTGTTGTAACAAGGAAATCAGTTGTGGATGAAAGTTGAGGCGCGCACAGTTTCAAAGTAGCAGATGTTATGGGACCTTGTAATGAAACAGGAGGGTCTATGTTTCTCATACGTTGTTATATTCAATTTTGTTTCATATTAGAATATCTGAATTGCGGGAAAATTGTAGTGTATCATACTCTTATTGACAAAGTTGCGACGACGCTGTTGCTTCGTTCGCCAGTGTAGAAATTAAAATTAAAGAGTGATCACCATTTGCTGCAAATACGTCTTCCTTTCTATTGTATGGTTTGATGTATATGTTTTGGAAAAGAATACCTATATTTTTTATTCAATATTAACATTGTCATGGCATTAAAATCGTCTGAGAATCTGGTTGCAACACCTATAATTTGCTTCCATGGTTATAAATAACAGCTGGTGGAACAATTACTAAGAGACGTACGTACAAGGACCATCGTACATATTTAAAAATCTGCTAAAATGGAACACATCGGGGAACCGTGATCGCGGTCTGTTGATGTAACATCTAGTTAAAGTAATAAGAATAACAGTCGTGTTGATGTTTCTCTGCGCGATCAATGAGGAGAAATGAGGAGATGCGTAGAAAAAGCAAAACCTCCAATATAGCCCAGCGGATGAGTAGCCTCGGGTGGTAACGGCCCAGGACACGTAGCTCCTATTACTGACAATAGATGGGGCAGAAAGTTCGCGAATGGATTGAGGACGTCGTGTTGATCGTAGGGACTGGCTGCATGCAGGCGGCTTCTAATAGTTTGTTCTGGATATCTTTAGGTTAACCTGTGTTCAGCAGAGGACAGTCAAAACAAAAAAGGCTAAACAAAAAAGTTCAGATGCAGCATTTTTTATAATCTGCTAACATTGCACTCGATACTTGATTACGTGCAGCGTATTAACTTCGTCATGTAGGATAAAACAATAAACACGTATTTTTCCCAAATGTAGAGTGAACTGTAAATAGTAAATTTAATTTTTCTATGACTATTCCATCTGAACAACCAAATAACCTTGTACAAATCAACATATGTATTTTTTCCGCCATCCCCAAAACTGATACACTCAAACGAACACGAATACGTTGGAAAGCCTAAATAAGTGCAGCGTGCGACCGCTTGTAAATTCGGTTCGTACGCGATCTGAACAACGTTATCTACAGTTCGGTGTGTGGCAAAATGATCTTTGTTTCTTTGTGTTATGGGTGGTAAAGAGTGTAAAGTTAAGTTTGTAGTTATGAGAACAAATAGAGGCTGTGTGTTGCTGGGCGCTGTCCACGTGGCTGTTTGTTTTCAGCAAACACACACGATTGTCGCTGATTTGTTTGAACTGGAGATGTTTTCTTTGGTCGCGGGTGCATTGTATGCGCTACGACTCATGTAATTGATTCATTCATTTTGTTTGATATGAAGTCTTAGTATAGTGTCACAGTGCTCATATTTTTATTGCTTTGAATGACAAGACGAGCTTGCCGTTCGCCTGATGGTAAGCGACACGACCGCCCATAAATACTAGAAACACCATCAAACACCTTTAATTACTAAATATTGTTGGGTTTTCCACTGCGCTCGCCATCCTAAGACATGAGATGTTAAGTCTTATTATGTCCACTAGTTACACTGGTTAAAATTCTGGGCCGTAGTTCTGATAATATTTTGAAATTTTTTCGGAGGAGTGAGGAGATTTTTAATATTAAAGGTGCACTAAAGAATTTCAGAGATGAGGAATTGAAATATAAACACCGTCTATTAATACTAGCATATTATGAAACAAAGTCTCCTAACGCGTGCCTGAAAATGATAAACTTTAAAACTGGTATAGATAGGATCTTTCCACAGGCTATCTTTTATCTCGAGAAAATTTATATCAAGGCTATTACCCGAAAAACTCAATTGTGCGGTGGAATTCGCGGGCAGTAGCTAGTTTTTTTTTTAATGTAATGCAATAATGTATTTTGGATGACGCCAATTACAATTGCTTTAATTACATATATTTAACAAGCTTTTGCTTGCGGCTTCGCCCGCGTGAAGGAGTTTTCTGTACTACTTCTATACCACGTCTTATGTCACGTCCTGGGGCATGATTCTCTACGACAATGTCGAACTTGTAACACGGCGTGTTTCGTTAACTTCGTGTTATGACTGTGTAAGAGTATTCTGGATGCTAATTTGACATTTCATGAACACGATGAGGTGTGACACATCCGCCTTACGGGCATGTTACGAATTGTCAAAATAACGTGCGGCAATCCAGCGCGTCTATGCGCGTTTAGACAAATTAATTATTTAGATACAACGACTGTATAATTTCTATTGACGATAGTATCCTCTTTACATCGTGAAAACTCAAATATAATATTCTACCTTATCAGAAACAAAAACAAACATAAATCCTAAATGATCGAATTAATATTCAAACCTATGTTTTTGTATCTTGATAGTCAAATTTGTGTTATGGGCTCAGCGGTGAAAAATAAGCTACTTTACTACTGGCAACCCGACTTTTGACAACAATTGAGGTCAATCAAGTTTATTTTTTATTACTTCGATGTAATATTTCTATTAGTAAATAGATAGGCAAACAAATATAAAACACTAATGAAGGTATCTTTTTAAACAATATGTTTTCTTAATTATGTACGTTACAATTAATACTATGTAGTTTCTTTGTGGTGAAAGTTTTGTACCTATAAAGTTTGATAACAATAAAGATTATTGAAGAAATTTTTACTAGTTATACATTATTGTTGTTATAAGTAATTGGTAGAGGTCTTAATCAAGGGCTTAGCCAGCTTTAAATTAAATATCAAAATCTTCAAAATGTGAATATCGATCCAGGGAAACAAAGCAAAAATTTCATGTAGGTAATCCCAATCATTTTAAACAATTAAATACAAAAGTATGTAATCATGTTGAATCTAAAATTGTTTGCACAAACACTTCCTTTTTATTTTAGGAGACCAAAGGCATCTTACATTGAATATTAATGTTAACAAAACTGATAATATCAAATGTAATAATAAAATTATTTACTTTTACAGGATAGTGGAATGCAAGATATTCCAAATAAATAATAGTAAAATATACTCAGTTTTAACAACACATTATCTTTGTTTTATTTTTTATTTGTTGTTCAGTCTTAGATAACATAATATAAGTAAAATTTCTATACATGAGTTTGAATGTTTGTTAATTAATCAGTTTCACCTTAATAACTAAATGAATGTGTATGAAATATGGTACTCAGACAGTGAGCTGTGGATTGAATAGAGTACTTTTTATTCCAAAAAGATTAATACCGGTTGATCGGCTAATAGAAGTTACTAGGTAATAGAGCTATACATTTTTAAAAGTCACGTTTAATAGGCAATATACACTTATTTTAATTATTGGTGGTAAGTCTGTTATATGTGAATGTCTGTCTTGATAGTTATAAGGTGTCTACGGCAATGTCTATTTCTATAGCCAAGTTAAACTGTGTCCATGGACTGATGTGTACCGGTTTAGAGGAAATTGTAACTAGCGTAATTACTTTATAAGACCTAAAATCTTTGTCTCATTCTGAAAACCTACTGTGGAACGTCACATAGTGCTTTGCAATTCAAAGTTCCGGATGGCATTGTAACTGTTTATAGGCGGTCGTATCGCTTATCATCAAATAAACGGCATCCTCGTCACATTATTTAACTAAATAAAAAAAAATTGAGTTAATGCCTTAACGATTTTGCAACAAATTTTATGATGGAAGGTCCGTAGAATTCCTCTTAATATACGTTGTTAGCGCCAATTTAGCACAAACTGCATTAGCACAACAGCATTTACTATTACTCATATAACAGCATTCGTGTAAAATCTTCAGTAGCATTAAATATATCAATTCAATTCAATTTTTAAAATGTGGCTTTAGTAAATAAATCCAGTAAATAAGTCTATGACATTGACATTTGACAATCATTTTGAAGTTATATTTTTTCGTTTGAAAACAATCACAGTCTACAGAAATTTCTTTAAATTCTTTTTATATTCCTTTCATGTTTCTTACATTTAAGTATATACAAAAATGGGATTAAATAAAGTTTGGCAGTGATTTATTCGAGTTACATCATTTAATATCACGAATACAAACAAAAAAAGCCTTTTCAAAAAAACCGATACTTGCCGATTCGAGGGGATGAAATATTTCTGAACGCATTAACACATCGTAATATACAAAATATTAAGCATAGACAACCTATCGTACGGCATACACAATACCTATTTTTCAATTACACATCGTGGCGCGTGTATGAAACGCGTTTGTGTTTAGAGCTTGTTTTGACAACACGCGTTTACGGTGTGTTATCGCGAGTAGCATAGGGAATCAACCTACTGTTCCCGTGGGAACGGAATGAAAAATATCCTATGTCCGTCTTCTGGTTCTAAGCTAACTCCACACCAATTTACAGCCAAATCGATTCAGCCGTTCTTGAGTTATGAATAGTGTAACTAACACCATTTTCTTTTATATATATAAATATTTAATGGTGTAATGTTGCCAATTAAAAACTGTCGTGCACCAGTAACCGAGCTGGTGGTATCTGCATCAGGGCACAGACCCCGACGGTTCACCGCGCTCATTATCTACCATTTTGTGCATTTAATTCGTTTATATTTATGAGAAACCGAATTTGTATCGTTACAATTCACGATAATTAACAGTTTTGCGCTTTTGGAAATATATATTTATGTTTTAGCTACCAAAGATGGGCACAGTAATTTGGCTTTTTTGTATAGAGGATAGTTAAAAGTATTTAATAGTTATACTCAGGGCTTTTTTGTGGGGCACGTTAAGACACGTAGTGCCTTAAAGAAATTTTGAAAATATCAGAAATTGACAATAAAAAGTATAGGTAGGGCCCTCCCTTCCCCCAGAAATAAGTCCTCCCGTAAGGCCATAATTTGTTGTACCCCCGATACCGTTCTTAGGTCTCGGGTTCAAATCCCGGGTAGGACAATGTGATTTTGGGTTTTTGTGCTCAGTAACAGCCTGGAGTCTGAAATTAGAGTCTGATCTGTTCTTATCACATCGAGCAACACAACACACTTGGCTAAAATTAGTGCAGTTGTTGCACCTCTGCCTACCCCTTCGAGGATAAAGGCGTGATGTAATGTGTAATTTTTAGGCAGAGCTTTTAATAATCGAGAGAGTAATTTCACCTCTGCAACCAGGGCAAGTGTCACTAGATACTTTTGCTACGAGGAATTATCTTTGCAACACTTAAAAGTTCGTCGAAATGATTCATGTGTCAAGACAATATAAGGTGTAGCATAATAAAAATAAGTTTGAATTTCGAATATTTTTCGTGTGTTTTTCAAATAACAAACTCCCTTTTTTGCATTACCTGGAAAGCAAACCCTCGGTCACTTCGCTTTACCAATTAAATGTGCCAATACCCAATGAAGGTATAATTTAACCTACCGCCACCAAACAAATTAAATTCCTAAATATTGACACAAATTCCTAAAGTTATTTAAAAATAACCAAATATAATTCAATTTGCCATTAATTTCCTGTAAAATACACTGAAATCAATCGCGCGACGGGTTTACGAGTTTCCGTCGGTCCCTCGGTAAACAAGACGGGTTATTACAAATAGAAGTGATTCAATATCAGCGGGCCGTCCCATTGGCCGGATCTGTGATACCTACTCGTCTGCAATTAACTTCTCTTCCGTGGCCGCGGGCCGTGGACAAATCACTTTCCAGACACCCTTACACCACAGCGTAACTAAATGACGAAATATAACGTTACCGTTGCACGGTACACGTTATTTTCAACGGTTATTCGGCCAATCTGTGTACAGGGTTACAGTAGGCACTAGGGTTGTCAGTTCATCCATAAAATTACACAAGGGCTGCCAGTGGCCGCTTATTGAATCACTTCGGAATGCATGGGATATTTTGCGCTTATATGAAGTTTGTAGTTGACGCGATTTTATGGTAATTGATTTAGGGTTGAAATTATGGAGTTGATTTTCATTTTTTTTAACGTTGTGGCTTCGTAATATTGTAATAATTAATACGTGTCATGATTTTTAAAAAAGTAATCATTTGCCGGTAATGACCGGCAAATGATTACTTTTTTAACGAAACTTTTTTGCACGAAACCTGCAACTCCCCTGATGATCCATTGATCATCAGGGGAGTTGCAGGTTTCGTGTAGTGTTTATTTACAAAAAGTAATCTTAATTTAATTTCCAGTTATTATGTACCACAATGCACTTTGCGCCAAAGTGTGTCTAGATGTCTTACCGCCATTTGTAATAAACGTTCCTAATACTTTTTTTTATGTATCTCAAAAATTTACCAATCAGAACAATATTTTTTTGACATGCTTACAAATGAGTTATATTGATTGGTTCATTTTCGGAATCGGATTGAAGATTGAGATTGGGATCATTTATTAAAAACGGCGGCTAGTAGTGTTGTGATTTCGAGAACAGGGTCTAAGGGCCTGGTTTACGACTTTTGAATGAATGCTCGTCACATAAATATAGAAACCCGACTAAATACAAAAATCACATTCTAATGTATGCTCCTAAATAAATAATAATGAAATGAGTACACCCTATCTACATTAGCTGTTTAATACGTGAGCTGTCGAATAAAGTGTTGTAAGTAATTGGTGTATGTGTTCTTAGTTATTTATAAAATTATAAGTAAAAAGATGTGTTATTGACACGAGTGTTTATTTCAGAGTAAAATAGTGTAACTAGGCAAACAACAACATTCAAATATTTACAAAAAAATAGAACACATTAAAAAAAGAATATTGGTCACAATAAAGGTTATGTATTCTACAACATAAAGGGTTGTGATCGTGTAGTGAAAATGGCTGTTAATCGTGTGTTGTTTCAATCAGTGATCAGTAAATTCTTTGCACTCCCACGGTTATTACGTCAGTATTTCTAATAGCAGATACAATCGAGCGCACAGCGAGCGTCCGCAATGTGTCTGTTTTTTATGTTACCGATATTGCAGCGTTGGACTTCGGTTTACTGTGTTGGGACATTGTTAGGAAATATTTGGGATATATCGAGTCCTGTTTAATAATATTTTTAATTTCAAAAACTAGATTTGTACTTATCTATAAGTATTCATGGCGTTAATATGGAGAAACTATGCACCTGATACAATGATTAATTCAAGTAAATGTATGAATAGATTTTGTCGCGGAAAAATATTGTCGATTCTAAGTATTCGTTTTTACTCTTCCAGGAAATAAAGTACTCTTTAGTAATCTAGGACTTTGTCTTATTGTGTTCATTGATCCAAATCCAGATAGCAACGTCCAAAAATCTTCAACAATATTGATAACATAAAAAACAAACACACATCACGCTTTTATTCTCGGAAGGGTAGGCAGAGGTGCAAATATTGCATCAACTTTTTGCCGTGTGTTTATCGATGATGGTAACAAAAATAGCTTGTCGTTCAACGATACACTGAATGATACTGGAAAACCGTTCATTTCGAGTCATTAAATGTTAAGTCTCATATTAATTGAATCGCAACCAAGATTACGGCTTGAAAAAAAAACAACAAAATAATACGAACCAAGATACAAAGTTGCTTGGAAAAAAACGCAAAACAATATCAATCACCTCTATTACCTATTATAAATTGAAAAATAGTTTCTCCTAAAAACGACGCTGCTATGACAGTAAATAAGATGTAACCTTGCCAATGACAATTGTATTGCAATCACAAAGCAGTACCTACTGCCTTTTTAATTTTTTTTCTGCTGCTGAAGGAAGACGAGCTATCAGCTAACGGACCACTTGATGGTAAGTGGTTATCATTGCTCATGGACGACGGCAGTGCCAGGGGAGCAGCCAAGCCGCTGCTTACCGTGAAATTTTTTTTAACATCATTTGAAGGCCAGGTCATAACGCCGAGGAAACACTGTAAGAGGAAGTTCATTCTGATTCTTAAAAGAACATCCACGATATTTATATTCATTGCAACATTTGTCGCTGGAGTGCGGATAAAAGGCGGCCACGTGCCTCTGAAACAAAGCACTCAGTCCTCTGTCCGTGAATACGTTTGGCCGGTATTACGTTTGCAATATGCTGCATTGTTACGATATCGCCGTTGGCTGGGTCCATAGTTTAGGATGCAGGTGGAATTATTATTTGAATTATTAGCTTATTAACCGTGGTATGTTTTCAGATTTCTTTGTGTTATATTTTTTGTATAGAGACTTCAATGCACCTGATGGTAAGTGAAGTAGTGTCCAGATCAATTGACACGGGATAATTATTCCTTACTTATATCCTACCACCAGCGAGTTGTGCAGCTACCATAATGTATTTGGAAACATAATAACTTACTATATTACTTTTTTCTAACGTCGTTTTTCCTGCAGCCTCCCTCGCGTGCTATGCTTTTTCCCGGAAACTTATGTGTTAATACGGGATATGATCTATCTGATAAATTTTAATCCAATCCATTCTGCGTTTATTGTATGGGTTTTTAATTCTAAATATGTTACAATCTTTATTTGTTACTAGCTGACCCGACAGACGTTGTCTCGTCTTAACTATGAATTTGCAGCGCACATTCTGTCAATCGCTGACAGTTATTTCAAACAATTGACGGTTATATAAAATTAATATTTTCGTTAAGTTTTCTTAAATATTCTAATTTTCCGCGCATTTTTTTGCATTCTTTCTTTCATAAGAACCTTCTGACAATAACAAACACAACAACAACAAAAAATTGTGATTTCGGTCCAGTCGTTCACGCGTGATGGCGTGACCAAGGGAAATAAGGATTCATTTTTATATATATAGATATAGAATATAATGTAGTAATTTCCCCCATGTATTTTTTCAATAATAACTCAAATAAAATTCAATATGTTTCTGGTCAGTTCTCCGTATTTCTAGAATAGTACCGTGTATTTACATTCAGTCGCCAGTGTTGCATTTATCGTCAATATTTCGTGTCACGCGTCGCCCGTGCGAGTATTCCAACCCGCGGACTCGCTCTATTCAATAGATCACGTCACCATTTCGTTTTTATCGATGTTTGTTAGTTTCCCTATTGAACTCCGAATACAATCGAAGATGCACATCTCTAGAATTTATGTGACAATTAAATAGGGGACGTTTTATGGTTATGTGGTGCGTAGGAGTCTTTGTAAGTTTTGAAACTTCATGCTGATATAGCAAGTAGACATCTAATCTGAAGAATGGAATGGAGTCGAAAATTGTGTGTGGTTCTTCACTTATATGTAGATAATGCTTTTTTTAAATGTCTTACGTTTGTTAGCCTGACAAGGATCGGCTTATACAAACACACTGGACTTTTGGGTGAGCTCTTAAGGCGGTCGCAACCCTTGAATATGCGATCATGCTGAGGGACACTAATGGATTACGAGCCTCGGCTCAGGACGGTCACTGGGAGAGGATGAGACATCGATAATTAAGAAAGAGCGTACTAACAATCTATCTATTACCGTATTCGTTGGCTCGCGGGCCGGAACTATTCATAATAAAAAGGAAAAGTAGGGGGAATAGAGAACGCGACGAGGTCTTAGGCGGCGAGGATTGAAACTACGGTCTTGTGGGATGTAGAAGTTTTAAGGACTCGTTTTCACGACGAATAGCTAAAGTATGAAGATAATGAAGAGGTCTTGTCCTTTTTTGTTAAGTTTCATATTAAATTCTTTCGAGAAGACTACTAATTCTAAACTATATGTATAATGCTTTTTCATGACATACATTACCAATCCGCGATATTTTATCTATCGATCCACATTCCAGTATGTAGTACGTGTCCCCGGAAGCTAATGCGATAAAACACTAAAAATCTAATCAACAAAAAAGGTAAATGGCACAGAGCGTAACACGACGCGGTCGTAAGTCAATCGCGCGTCGATTCCTCTCACGTACCTAATATTGTTTAGGCTATAATACTTTCACCTGTACGTCGTGGCGTCCTTGTCTCGTCTTGAATTAACGACTATTGCTGTCCCCCTCGCACTGGGGTGTGTTTGTATTGATGGATTTTTTATGAGTTGTCATTTGATAGATACTGGCTTCAGATCAAGTCTAAGTTTAGCTGGGCTTGCAGGGTTTTACTTTGATAGCCGAGGTCATATTCTGTGTGTGTAAATTATGTAAATTAAGCTTTTTGGGCCCAGCTTAAGAGTCGTTATTTGAATATCAATATAATAATTATCAAGCTCTATTTCTATAAAAATAGAATAGATAGAGGAACAATCTATTGACTATAATTAAACCACTTAAGTGTGACAAAGCATCATCAGTCATATGAAGCCCATTGTTGAAAATAGGCCCAATATAATAATAGAAATTTAATACTAATATATTTTCTCTTCTCTCTCACTCACACGACATCCCTCCACAAATAAATTATAAAATTCATTGTACCGTAAATTAATGATTCGCAAGTGGATGGCGTATTGTTTACGGCGTAGGCGCGGCGACCGCGCAGAATACTAATTACAGGTCGGGGTTCCGTTCCACGCACGGGTAATGACACGATACCCCAAACCTGAGTTACCGTGTGTTTAATTAAATCGGAACGGGATATGATATCTTGTTATGTTGATGGGTTTGTACTTAATAAAGGCTATGGTATGAGAATAAGTTAACGACCGTAAACTACTAATGCAGTCGAAATTTGCAGTTAAATCGCATTGGTACGATTTAATGATCATGAACTTGTGTTGATACTAGCATCAGGAGCTTTAATGCGCTGTCTTGGGTGGTAGATGCTTGTGAAGCCTTTTACCCGATTGCCGATGGAGGGTAATGTGTACTCACTAAGTCCACTACTGGTACTGGGGTATGGAGTGACATCTTTCTTGTTATTCGATCCATATTGACATCCCATTGCGTTCCTTTTGTTATATATCAGCCTTGTGTGGAAAGTGATCCCTGTACCTGATGGTAACTGGAGTGGGGTCCAATAGAATGTCGACTGACGAGAGGTGATTACTACTCGGCAGTTGACACAATTATGCCGGCCTATTGGAACCGGTGTCAGTCAGTCAGTCATTTCAGCCGGAAATCGTCCACTGCTGGACATAGGCCTCCCCCATAGAAACGGTGTACACAGGCTGATTTTGGAACGCGACACACTTACGCTAGCCACTATGGCGGGTTTTACACCTGCGTACGGTGGTCGCTATCCAGGCGGATGTAAAATATATCCTACCACCAGCAAATTCATTTGGTGATACAGAAGTTTATTTTATTTTGTTCCTTTGTTTCATTAAATATTTTATCAAAAATTATATAAATGCGGACATCAAACCCATAATTCGATCGTAAACTAGTCCAAGATGGGTGAATTCAATATACAATATCATTTTCGAGTAGCACGTGTGATGTAAACTACGCTAGGGAAATACGCGGCTGACGGCAGCGAAATGTGTTTGATGTATGTTTTATTGTTGTCAGGGAGTTCAAACTGTTGTTTTTAGATTACTTAACAACACAATAAATATTTCTTTCTTATCCTTAACGGCCGGCGCTAGTGGCGTATTACTAGTGGTAGGTTAAATGCTTGCTATGATATATTTTGTATTCACCCTATCACCGTACACAAGGTATTAAACCCGCCATAGTGTTCTATGTAAGTGTGACGCGTTCTGGGATAAGCCTGTGTTTCCAGTTCAAACATGCCGGCATAATTGTGTCGACTAGCGAGGGTAATCAGTTGAGAGTTCGTCGATTGTTGCTGGCAGAAGTAGCAGATTCCTCTAATTGACTTATTAGTGTATTTATATATTTATTTATTTTTATATATGTATATATATGTATTTTTTTTTATATATATCTATATATTTATATATGCGAGTATGTTTTAATTACATTTGTTTACTATTTCTCTTCTTATTTGTTTTTCACTTCTTTTATTATACACCTACCTCCGTCATCTTTACACCACCCCAAGGTTGACTGGGAGAGAATGCCCATGGCATTAAGTCCGCCTGTATACCATGTATACAAAGTGTTAATAAATAAATAAATAAATAAATAAATAATCATCTCGTCCGTCGATTTTCTACATCTTACCCGTACCCATAAAAGATAGATCAAGGCGGTTTGCGCTGTTCTTGCTATAGATTGTAGGTAATGTAATAAATGTCAATAATAAAATATAAGGCGTATATGAGACCGACATTATGATGTAATTGTATACTAAACTTTTTGAAATTCGAACGACTTCCTCCAGCGCAGTAGTAACCAAATGAAATCTAGTATTATGTTATTCATTATAAATGTGTCCGTTCATAAAATGCTAAGTACGAAAATATCCACGTAAAATATAATATTAACAAGTGAAAATAAAGTATCCACTCTGACGTCACGTCCTAACGAGCTAGCTCTCCACCCACGAAATCCCCGGCTAACTTCCCTTTGTCTATTTATTCGCTTATGCGTTCTTTGCATCTGATACGGACTCAGATAATGGTCCAAAAAGCGACCGAAAATAGGATTACTGCCGTCTACCGTTTTTGTTCACGTATATAAAATGTTTGTGCTTTTGTATGACTTCGTGAATTGTTTTATGTAGTTGGAACATTTGAATTTCGAACAGCATTTAGTTGGATGCAATTGATTAAATTTATTTGAATTTCGAGTTCAATTGTGATGTGATACATTTGGGAATACAAATAGGGGTGGTATTTTTATGTTATATTTAAACTATTACTTTCAAACTTGGATATTTATGGTTGGATTCAGATGATTAAATTTGGAATTAAATTAAAATTGATATCGTATTTCGAATTTAATCATAAATACCTATTAGATTGTTTTTCAAACCTTAGGGTTATAACGTCGTTTCTTGACATTTAAAAACTTTATAGTAACTTTTAAATACCAAGAATGCCAAACAATTTCATTTCATTACCCGGTTGTATTCTTAATTCTTTAACATTTACAATCAAGTAGTTATTCAAATAAAGAACAGTAACGCGAGCGTCTCCGGCGCACGGTGTTGTGTAGTTATGTTTTTGTGCCTTTCACTCGAGATTATCCTTTTCAGCGAGGTCGGATGCCACTAATGCTGCTTTTCACGTTGCTAACGAACTCTGCCAGCGCGATCCCGAAGAATATATGCTCATAAAGGGAAGGATTCGCGGGGCAAGTTCTGCTTTTTAATTTTCTTTGTGCTGCTGTTTAAGGATTATCTTAGTGCTGTGTGTTATGTTATGATGTTTATATATAGCGATAGTGAACTTTGATGCGGAGGTCTTGAGTTTGATATTAATTGTGTTCGTGTTTGACTTGTGAATGTTTCGGTTGCGTAGTTGTATTGCGGCACGACTGCAGAGCTGAGGTCTTGGGTTCAGTCGGATCGGCATAGTGATTTTGGTTTTTTTTTTACCGAGTATCAGCCTGAGTCAGGAATTTGTACCTGATATGGCGATTGGGTCGCCCTTACAATATTTTATAAATCGTTATTCAAGTATTATCTATGTTTATACTTTATATAAAGCTGAAGAGTTTGTTTGCTTGTTTGTTTGAACGTGCGAATTTCAGGAATTACTGGTTCGAATTGAAAAATTCTCTTAGGGTTGAATAGAGTATTTAATGAGGAAGGCTATCGGTCAGCCTTACTCTTTTTACAACATAAATAAAGTCTTGTTAGTCAAATTAAGCGATTCTGCGATAAATAAGTCTTCTATTATCATGTGATCCAGGGATATACCTGAGACCATTTCGCACCTGTGCCTACTCCTCGTGGTTTATACTTGTTTATGTACGTATTTTTCAATCACAAAGTTTTAGGGCCAAATTAATATAGGCTATATAAGACCATGCTATGACCAATAGGAACAGAGGTATAATGAAAAATGTTGCAAAAATTCCTATTGAGATCTTCTGTTGCGACTTTTATCTCGGACACCTCTTTCACGCGGACGAAACCGTAAGCAAAAGTTAGCTATATAGACAAGAAGAATGGTAGATTTTATACATTACGGACAGAATGAACAGCACAGTAAATATAAATGTAAACGACAATAAAACTCTACATGGTGACAGCGTCGAGTTCTCCGAACAGTTTCCAAGTGAAATCGGTTTTTCCTCACATTTCTGGAATCGTAATAAGTTTTCATATGCATAAATGGTCCGTGTTATAACATCGCAAATTTTTCTTCCCGGAGGATTCTTTATTCCGTCTCCGGGTTCCATTTCACTTGCAAATGTTTCCGTTCTTTATGAATTTGCGACTTTGCGCGGCAAAAAAACGCCAGCGAACGAACGGCTTACAAATATTTGACGTGGAAACTGGCTTTTTCGATTTATCAATTTCCTGGATTATATTTGGCCACGGTTTCGTTTTCAATTAATATTTTTGGTATATTTTTTTATGAGTTTTCATTTTTATTTAACTTTTTGTATGAAAATGGAGTTGTTTTAAAATCTGTATTGATCTAGTTCTGCTTTGAAAATATTTGTTCGAACTTGGTTGGTGATGATTTTATTTCTTTTGATATGAAAAACATACATACTATTTCGTCCAAGATTGCAGTTAAGGTCCGATATTGTAGCAATGTAGGCTCGTTAAGTAGGTATATGAAGGAAAACCCAATAAAAAAAAAGTTTATTAGTGGATTATGCTCTATAGACTACTGTATAGATATAGAATTAGATGACAATCTAGACTAATCTAGCAGTGGTGAAGCGTCCATACAAATTGATTCCTACCGGCTTCCCTTTTAGGTCTATTTACGTTTGTCTTAGTTTTTGTTTTTTGTTAAATTGCCCGCGATATATTAACTAAGACAAATTTTTTGTCTCGGTTTACCTTTTAAAAAATGTTACCTTCACAACTATAATCTCGAAATTCACTCTAAAAAACTGAGCCGCTACTAATTCAAAATTTAATACGAACAAACGGTACATCCTTAAGATTTATTTTCCTGGATCTGGTGTGAATTTCTTCTAAGCTATTTCGCAGATGTAATGATACTGTAGACAATGCTTTAGGAAATTAGATCCCAGTGGAAGTCTGGGCACGTGGGCCCGCCTTGACTGGACGACTTGTTACGGAACGTACTTAAGCTGTGGACTTGGAAACTTGTCTTATATTTTTAAGGGCCTGTTTGAAGATGTCTGTTGCGTACGTAATGCAGTCATTACGAAGTCTTGTTCTTGTTGACGAGTCTTGAGGTGTCGGGTTCATTACCGGGTCGGGTGTGTTTGGGTTTTTCATAGCCTATATTTAAGAATTGGAATGATTATTTAAGGTGGACGGACGACTTGGCTACGGTCGCAGGAAGTCGCTGGATGCAGGTTGTTTCCAACATGTCGACGTGGAGATCCTTGGGGGATGGTAATATCACGAATTTATCCCCGAAGGGGTATGCAGAGGCGCAACCAGGGCACCCACGTTTCGTCAAGTATGTTCCGTTCCATGATGTGATAGGTAGCCTATCGCTATATCGTGCACAAATTTTAGACTCCGGGCTGATACTGAGCAGAAAAACCCAAATATCACTTTGCCCGACCCGACCTTTGCACTTTGGGATTCGAACCCAAGACCTCAGAGCGCTGCCGTACCGCGGATGCAGTACAATTACGCCACTGAGGCATTGTTAAGAATTACACCTAATAATTCATGTTGATGAAGCAATAATAAAATAGGTAAGTTCTTGCAGTCTTAATCTATATTCTCTGCCTATCTTTACGGAATACAGGCATGATAATACGCATTAAACTGCAGTATCACACAACGAATTTTCCAAGTATCACCCCATCGAACAATTTTATAAAAAATATCAAAAACTCCCTAACTCCATACTTATTTAAGTCTAGTACGTTACAAGTTGCCTATTTGCGCTGCAGAGACGAGCTGAAACTTAACAACAGTGTCCACCCGGCTCCGCACGCGCCACCAGCATCTAACAAATCACACGTGGAATTGACAATGGACCTTAACGGCTACAATCTTTTGTTGGGCAAGAGCCAGTGAGACAATTGTCCGATGGGAGTTTAGATTAGGTGAGAAGTAGTTTTTGAAGGTAATTTGTTGACACGAAATAGCTTGAAGGCTTGCTGGCATCATTGGTTTTATTTACGGGTATCATGATCCTATCAAACAAGTAATTGAAGTGGGATTTAGATATTTAGAGCGTCTTCGAGAGATATTCCTTGTCGACACAATTATGCCGGCCTTTTTTTTTTTTTTTTTGGTTTCGCGGAGAAAGTACCTTATTACTACCGCCCAGCCTTCGCGGGGGGCGACTGTGCGGTTATGCTGGGGTAACCGTGCCTTACGGCCCGGCGTAGAGCCGCCCGGATTTGATGGTGACCTTCGAGCGACCGCCGGGCCGAGTCCCTAACCATATGTACAACTTAACCTACGCACGGCCTACCAGCTAAAACTCCGCGGTGGCCCTCTTCGGCGCATTTGGGACGGCTGCGGGCTTCCTCTGACGTTGTAGTGTCTAAGTCTACGACCGCAGCCGTCCCTGCGCGGTGCCGCCTTGCGGCCCGTCTCCGGCCTGTTTGGATTTTCATTTTAGTAGGTTTGTTCGCGCTGCTTTTAAGTTCATTTCCGGGATAAATTTGTGTAGCATTTATAAATAATATAACTTCCTATCTGTTAAAGATATTCAGGATCAAAGTAGTTGTTCCAGATAGAGTGTTTGAACTAACACGAAAATTAATATTTTAAGCTTAAACTAGACTTGTTTATATTAGTTGTAGTTTATAGGCCTAGACTAGCAAGTTCTTGCAGCAATATCTTGCGCAAGAGCTACCAATATTTCAATAGTTCTTTACACATACGACACAGTCAGACTTGCAAGCTTCAAATTTTGCAGAAATCTTACCATGATTGTTTACACGGTACAAATTGCAGAAGTCGATATGAAAGTTTTCTCGCTAATCTACACCTCGCTTTAGAAGCAAAATTCCTTCGCACTTCAAAAACGAAAACTACTCGAAGATTCCAGAACGTTCGAACATCGATAAGGCCGATGTCACACGCTCTCGTTCAATAAATTTCTCGGATAACATTTTCATATTCATAAAGTGCAACCAAATCCTTTATGACGAAAGTTTAAAAATCTCCCGTCTCTGAAGTTCGCTTATGCCTCAACTTTTAAATTTACACGCGCTGTATCCGCTCTGTTATTAGTTTAGTAGTTTGAAGTCATTATAGCGTCCGTTGTTATATGATTTTTATATCCATTTATTATCTTTACATTCTAGCATGTACATACTTGATATAATACTTCTTGAATCATAATTACGGCTGTAGTGATGCTGTCAAAACGTTGCTGAAAAACCTTACTATGAAACTAATTGCTTCGGAAAAGCAGGTATTGTCAGTTTCATGGTGTTTCTCGGTAACTACAGCGTCTGTGCGATGCCTTCAGAAATAGTTAAATACTTTTTAAGTTATTTACAAAACAATATTGAATAGGATATCTCTTTATTGGGTAAAAATTATAAACACTATTAAACAGGATTTTCTCAATTTTATTTATTATTTTCTAAGCATTTCGTGACGTTCTTCTACGCTTGGCACCATGAGACAATGTTATGATAGCTGGTAAACAACTTGAGCATATTACCGCGTAGTGAGCCAGGAGCTATACTAATATTTTTTTTATTGCTTTGAATGACGAGAGAGCTTGCCATTCGCCTGATAAAACCACTGACACGACCGCTCATAAATAGTAGAAACACCATCCAATATATTCAATTACAAAGTATCGTTTGGTATTCTACTGCGCTCGCCATCCTGAGACATGCGTTAAGTCTAAATATGCCCAGTAGTTACACTGGCAAATATTACAAAAAATCTCCCTAACTATTAGTGTCTTCAAGATTTATTGGCCATCCTATTCTCACAATATCAGCTTAACCTTCCACTCAATACAAAATGCGTATCCCAAAAACCTCGTGTTAACAAAGGAACATCGCAGTGCGGCCGGTGTCAGTGAATTTTAAACTCATGATCGCGCCTCGCATAATCCATCATGGAGATACAGTAAAAAGTGATTTAATACCAGCTCTCGTTATCGATTGGAACACGCGGATACACTGTCGACGCCTGTGCGATTTATAAATTCACTTGAAAAAGTTGAATTGAGCGTTTGGTCGATGCTTCCAGCGATAATATTGTTGCTTTTGAGTTCATGTCGACGGGTATTTTTTAGTTTATACAACAGAGTATTAAATGTGATTTTAAGGTTAAAAATTAGTAAGGTATTTCATTCTACGCATAATTAATTAGAAAATGCGTTGACGCTACAAAAAGTTGTTTTTTTACCAGTTAATACGGTTCAGATTTGGTTTAGTATAGGTAATCCACTCCGAAATCCTTGTCATTTTAGAATTTTGACGTAGAGTTAATTAAGAAATAGGTTAATATATTGATTAGTCGGTTATAGGTTATAGTGATCTTAGTGTGTATGTTGCTTTTAGAAAATCTCTAATATTAAAAACTACCGATTGACTCTGTGCTTGACTATCTCGGTAACGTAGTTATACTGCATGCGCAGTACGGCAGTTCTTTGAGGTCCTGGGTTCGAATTCCGGGCGGGAAAAGTGATATTTGGGTTTTTCTGCTCAGTATCAAGTCGGTGTCTGAAATTAGTGCCCAATATGATAATAGGCTCGCCCCCTATCACCCAATTGGACGGAACACATTTGACAAAAAGTGGGTACTCTGTTTGCGCCTCTACATAGCTCTTTGGCGAAAAATGCGTGATGACGTGTGTGTGTGTAATACTAATAATATTATTTTTTTATTAAATAACGTATGCACATTGCCTAAAATAAAATGCGCAGACCGAACGCTCGTCACAAAGCGGCGTATCGTGTTTATGTTCATAATTTATTGTGGATCGTTGTTGCCATCACTACTTATAATTTATCTGTGGCTGTCGGCTTTGTTCCACTCTGCGCTGGATTGTATTGTGGTGTATTCGAGCTTGCTGTTACAGTATTATATCATTTCTTGCTTCTTTTATGCCTATAATAAGAGTACAATAGCATCTTTGTACTGAAACTTAATTGGCTTGTGATTTTTGCTAGTAATGTCGTTAAATTCTGGGTAGGTTGATGCAATATTATTGTGTTTCATAGGTTACGCATTTTATTACTAGACATATAAGATTTCTGAGAATAGCACAATGATAGTATATTCAGGCGATAAAAAGTAGTCAATACCCTGCAGGATAATGTCATCATAATCGGATCAGAATTTTCAAAAGTACATTCGATTCAATCTTATGAATGGTATTTGCGTATGGTATTATTTTTATGTGAAGTCACAATAGTGTATTTCTTTCATTATTTGTTGTGATTGAGATATGAAGAGTGTTTGGGGATAGGGGGAGCTTTAGCTATTTAGTACGCAGGACGCCCAAATGTTTTTTTTTATCCGAGCATGGCAATGTGTCCAAAATAATGTCGATTAACGAAAGATGATTACCCCTCGGAAATCGACACAATTATACTGGCTTGGCTGGCTGATTCCAGAGCGCGACACACTTATGTGGGCCACTATGGCGGGTTTTGACACCTCGTGTACGCTGATCGCTATCTGATGTAAAATATACTACCAGCAAAAAAATATTAACAAAACAAGTTATTTATCCAGTATAAAATATAGACCTTAGTTAAGACTTAGTGCATATTGTATTAGTATAAAAAAACACTCAATAATTCAACATTAACGTCACAAAAGGAGCGCACCAGCCGTCTCGCCATAATGCAGTGCAACTCCAGCGTGCATGTTACCGCCGCTCGGTGGACGTGCAGTGACGCTCGCTGAGTGCCACTACCAGAATCAACGGACATTTTTGTTCAAATAATGCATGGTTATTAAATGTCGCTAATGGATATTTTAATTTATAAATAAAACTCATGCGCATGCTGTCAAGTTATTGCAGGGAAACACAACGACTATGAAACTGATAGTTGATGAATCGGTCCTTTCCAATCGCTCAATAGGCCTATAGTTAAAGTATGTTTTAAAACAAATTTTATCTGATTATTTCCGTAATACTTTCAAAAACCCGTAAAAAGGGTACCAGTTTCCAGCAACAAATTAATCATATCATAACTTTAACACGTTCGAGGACAGAACGTGATTATACGTCATAATTTGAAATTTTGATATGACACAACGTATAATGACGTTCAAATGAAAAATAGTATTTATGACAGGACGTTCATTTCCGATGAACTTTCAAGTTAAAATCCTATTGGATGTACCATGTGTCACAACATGTAAAATAGCCGACACTCTACAGTCACGTGAGCAAGTTTTAGAGCATTCGAATGAGTGTCGATGATAGTGTGCGGTAACAGGTACGCACACCCGCACACAAAGAAAAACAAACCACATAATAATTACAGACGTATAATAAAGAATACTTCTAAGCATCCTTTATAGACAAAAATCCCCTACTCATGCCCAGAGCGTCTCCAATGTCCTCATCCCCAGGGTAAAGTATAAAGGCGCGTAATAAATTCAATTGAACGAGTGTCGCCGGCAGACATAGCTTGCGTCCCGGTTCCGCCCGCACGCCCGATTTCCTTGCTACAGATTTCTTTAAAGAGGCAATGTTGGGGGTTTGTCCATTGATGGAGGAAACGCTGGCGTTATTTTATACGCTCAAAAACAATTCAACTTAATACGAAGACAAAGTTTGTCGTATAGATATTGTGATCAGTGTAATAACTGAACATTGTTATGTAGCATGCATTGTGTCTCTGTTGAGGTCAATAAATGTACATAGAGTTGGTCATGGTGCATTACGAATAATTTAATACACTGGGATATTGTTCCTATATTTTTGAAACTGTTACACGTGAGGGTGCTCTTTATTTTACAATATGCAGTGGTAATGATCTCTAAAATGTACGCGAATGTTAGACATAAAACTATTTTTCCGCATTTTATCACAGTTTTTTATATTATAATTTTTTCCCGACGTTTCGAAGACTACAGCCTTCATGGTCACGGGGGGGTCTGAGGTGTTGGTTGTCCGAAAAGTCAGTTACAATATTTGTCTAAATTTTACAAAAATATAAAATTATAAAATAAAATCCGCTGTAAAATCCGGAAACAATTTTATTTAATGTAAAGCATTGATGTTTTTTACTTTCATTTTACAGTTAAATAAAATTATAACTTAAAAACAGCAATAAAATTTGGAAAATTTGTTTTATTTCAATGTAAATGCAGTGATGTTTGTAACATTGTTCATTCAATTTTAAGAAATAAATAGATTTCTCATTCGGACAAGTCGGATACATTGGTCCGAGCTTATTAGGGCGAATTTTATTCTTAAAATTTTTAGCAATAAGACCGTTGCCTCACGTATGGACAAGCCCCTTAAATTTTGAAACGGCGGAAGCATTTTATATAAAAGTTTGCGTTCGTATTATTTCTCGTTTTCGCTGAAGCAGTAAATCTGGGTTCATGACAATTTGTAAGCAACGGTTTTAATAACTTGTTACTAAATCGCTTTATTGGTCTAGTAAGGGACAAATAGTGGAACGGAGAGATGTGGGTTCGATTCCCGGAATTGCAGAGATTTTAGATTCCAAAAATCATCACCAATATAGTTAATCTAACTGCTGCTAATAACCTCACTGCTCTCATAAGTGAGAGTCCACCTGGGTAAGTAAGATGGTAATGTCTATTTCAGCCGCCAAACATCAGTGTTTAGTCACTGTTGTGTTCCGGTTTGAAGGTCATTGTAGCCAGTGTACTGGACATAATAAGACTAAACATCTCATGTCTTAATATAACGAGCGTAGAGGAATATCAAACAATACTTTGTAATTCCAGGTGTTGAATCGTTTTTACTATTTATGAGCGGTCGTATCGCTTAACATCAGGTGAACGGCAAACTCGTCTCGTCATTCAAAGCAATAAAAAAAAAATCATATTTTAAAGACAGAGTTCCAAGTACATTGTACTATGCTATTCTAGGATGAATAACACCTACACCTCATATGTGAGATAGACCAATATTGTATCCATTTATACAGAAAGACTTGTTATAAAGATATTTGATTAGGGCCGGCAAAGTCATGTCACGCATCAATACCGTTTCCGACTTTCTGCTGAGACGAAGGTATTTTGTCCTTTGCTTGAGTTCTTTTTTTGTGATTGTTGAAATACCTTATGTAGAGATGGTTTGAAGAGGCCAGTACTACTACTACCTTAGCAATGATAAGGTTACACCTTTTACTCTTAAGGTATAGGTAGATTCGTAAATAACATTGAGTTTTCTTATCGTACTCATACACGTGCATTGCAGATATGTGATTGAGGAATAAAACCCAAAACTTCACGGTTCTTCCCAATTATGGTAAAGCCAGGCTAAGAAGGCGTTGAAAAATATTTTATAAAGACATAATAATTAACTCTACATTTCATATGCAGCTTCATATTTATTTCATTCATTTTTGTGTCACTACCAATGAATTATGCATAAGACCGTCATATAATTATTGTATGTACAAGACAATAATATCACAAACTAATACCCATCATGGAATAAAGAAATGATTCCCGAATTTCTCGCTCAAAATATGCTCCATACTTCAAAATAGCCCTATTTTCTAAAACCATCCGCAATAAGGTTAAAGCGTTTCGAGCGTGGTTGTCAACACGGCGGCTGATAGATTGGCTCCACGTGCCGTCCTTTACCGGTAATTACCGGAATAATTAGTTATTTCGCGTACGTAACGCTGGCCGTTCGCCAGATTTGGGAAATATCGGCCACTTCAGTTTCTGATGGTATTCGAGAGATAGGTTTTTTTATTGCTATGAATGAGGACAAGCTTGCCGTTCGCCTGATGGTAAGCGATACGACCTCCCATAAACAGTACAAACACCATTCAACACCTTGAATTGCAAAGTGTTGTTTGATATTCCACTGAGCTCGCCATCCTGAGATATGAGATGTTATGTCCAGTAGTTACACCAGCTACAATGTCCTTAAAACCGGAACAGAACAGTGACTACGCAGTGCTGCTTGGCGGCAGAAATAGACATTGCGGTTGTACCCACTCAGGCGGAGTCACATATGAGAGACCTACCGTCAGTAAGGTGTATAATAATACTAATAATAATATCAGCCCTGTATTACATACTTGCCCACTGCTGAGCACGGGCCTCCTCTACTACTGAGAGGGAATAGGCCTTAGTCCACCACGCTGGCCTAGTGCGGATTGGTAGACTTCACACATCTTCGAAATTCCTATAGAGAACTTCTCAAATGTCCAGGTTTCCTCACGATGTTTTCGTTCACCGTTAAAGCGAACGATAAAGCGGCGATAGCCTAGTTGGGTGTGGAACGGACTGCCAAGACAAATGTCCGCAGGTTCAAATCCCAAACGCACACACCTCTGACTTTTCTGACAAAAATCATGTGTGTATTCAGTAAGGTGTAAGGTTAAGTCATTACTTTATACCACTTATGGTCGACTGGTGTGTCCCGCAATCAGTAGGATCTCCATGGATTTTAACAAGGCATTGTGTGCGGCTACGCTCGGCACGCTATAACAAAAAATCTTATTTATGAACGCCATTTTGCGTTTCCGTTTTAAAGTTAACGTTGTCAATCAAAGAAATTACATGACGAGGCATTTATTTTACTGGTCAGGCTATACATGTTATTAGGAATTAAAAAGTGTTTACAATTTTAATTTTGTATCACGTATATCAAGGTTTTGATTAATCAATGAGATTTAAGATTTATTAATCAAATAATAAGACTGCAGATAAAACTGTATACACTATACACCAACTTCATACCCAATGGGTATGAAGTGTTTGATTTCAATTTTTACTTATTAGATATAAGCGTTGTTGTTTTATGACATCATTACATCGTAATTGTCAAGTCATTATGTATAAATCTCTATTTTCTATGACACCTCCTTTGTTACACTTCAAAACATAACAAGTATATTTAACGAACGAAATATCTAATTAGTTGTAATAATAACCAACAATTGTTCAAATTCACCTGCGATAGCAATAAAACAGGAGATCTTAGTAGTTCACGATTATAATTTCATAATTTTGTATGGTTACAGCACACCCTGGGACACTAATAACAAATTTAGTAACTATTATATTTCGTTGCCTGCCTAATCCAGCCTTGCAAAGGTCGTTCAATTAATAAACAAACCTGTGCTGTACGTAGTGCAAACTTGCGTTACATCCTCAGCGAGTTTATCTTCTCAACAGCTGTGTAAGATAACTTTGTGAAGGTCATTGTAGCCAGTGTAACTACTGGACATAATAAGACTTAACATCTCACGTCTCAGGCTGGCGAGCGCAGTGAAATACCAAACAACAATTTGTAATTCAAGGTGCTGGATGGAGTTTCAATTGTTTATGGGCGGTCGTATCGGTTACCGCCAGGCGAACGGCAAGCTCGTCTCGTCATTCAAAGCAATAAAAAAAGACATTGCAATGTAAGTTGACTTATAGTTAACATTATTTTACTTTATACAATTTAATTTAATATTCCATAATTTGTATGTATTTTATTATTTATTGTATATATTTTAGGTTTAGTTTCTATCGATCTTGTTTAGTGTAATCGTAATTAGCAATTTATTTTTGTTTTTATTACTATTAGTTACCGCTTACCGTCTTTTCGTATGTATAAGTTTTGGTGGAATTTTTGTTGGATTTTTATTTATATTTCAAAGATTTCGCCATTGGATCCTTTGATCTACGTAAACAGAACAAGAATCCCTCGCCGCAATATTCAGACTAATTTAGTCCAGATACCAAATACTTTTGCAAACTACGAAATACCTCTTCAACAATCCTGTTAATTAATCAAGCCGGTCTATTTGATAAATTGAAACTTGCAGCAAACATTTTCGACGAATTTGCTTCTTATTTCGTTTCAACAAACTTCTAAATAGCTTTGGTATTCGTTTAATTAAATTGAGTCGTGAAGGATGGACTTATGACCTGGAGATGTAGTCAATATGCCTTTCAACGTGTTGTATGGTGTGTACCATACAGTCTTTCAATATTGTGGAGGTGGAGTTGAAGTCAAAGACGATCACTTAGCGATCACGTTGCTTATTTGAGTTCACAAAAGTTGATTGTTAAAACATTTAAAATGTAAGTAATATTGATTGCATGATGGCGTTAGGTGAACTGAAGCGAATACATTGATATAATGATGCAACTATGGGTACACGGCGAGTTAGAATGTGTGGTTTGTATAGCATAAACCGTACAATCGTCGCTAACTTTATCTATGTGAATGACGTATTTAATATCGTAGCGATGGATTTATAAAGTCCCGTAATATATTTTCCTGGAATAGAAAGTAGCCTATGTCCATTACAGGGTCTCAGACTATCTCCATACTAAATTTCATCGAAATCTGTTGAACAGTTTTGAGTTTATTTTATGTTTATGACTTTTCTTATAATATATTTTTTTGAACTGTTTAAGAGGAACAATTCCGTCATACTTGACTGTTGCGTAACTGTAACCGTTTACGCAGCGCACGCAATGAAAGCCTTTATAAGGAATGTTTTTTTCCCGCCTTGCAACATTTTTCATTACTGCTCCGCTCTTATTGATCATAGCGTGATGTTATATAGCCTATAGCCTTCCTCCATAAATGAGCTATCCAACATTAAAATTATTTTTAATTCGAACCAGTAGTTCCTGAGATTAGCGCGTTCAAACTCTTCAACTTTATATAATAGTATAGATTAGATATAGGTATAGCGATTATTACGCCGAAGTAATTATCGTAAATAGTCCTACCTACAGCCCATATTGAAATGGCAGACTAATTGAATTTACCTACGACTGCTGGAACGGTTATTGATATTGTAAATGGTGTTAGTATTCGATGTTAATTAATCTCTATGAAGTTATTCCAGTAGACAGCCGATAGCTGAAGACTTGATTTATTTATACATCTTTATATTATACTATACTAGGGGCCGTGACAGACGTTGTCCTGCCTTAAAAGGAGATAAAGTATAGAACCCGAATACAGCGCCATCTATCGCGTTCAATTGTGAATCTAAACCATCTAGAAAAGCACATAAAAATCATGAAAGGCAAACTGATATTGGGTTTTCTACTCAAAATCGCCTCCTATCACATCATTCGACGGAATACACGCGGCAGAAAGTAGGTGCACCAGTTACACTTCTACCTACCCTTTCGAGGTTTCAAGGCGTGATAAGTGTGTTTTAGGTAGCTCCGTTTTTGCTTGATTTTATACTTTAAATTTTCGCGAAACGCATGACTGGCTAATAAACGAAGAACCATGGCGATAATAAAAAAGCAATCATCCCCGTAGACTACTCAACTTCACACTTGCAACGGCTTACTAGGATTAATATTCGCTTCACTATCATAATTCCGAACTCTGTCAAGGGAGACCACAAATCTAGAGCTTGCATGCCAAGCATTTGCATCCATGCATATGCATATATTGATATATGTGGCATTATGTTATTAGCCGATTGTGATTAGTTCGCGGCGCATCTGGTGCGATTGATACAAGGTGCTTATTGTTAATTAGCATTATCTTAACGCCTGTTTGATAACTGTTCTTTGCAGAGCAAGTATGGCCATTTTACTAAAACTTCTTGGACAAGGCGCCTTTCACCGAGCCATTTATATTAAAAATGAGGTGCATGCCAAAGCAGATGTTTTGATGTCACTTATCTATTGGAGTCAGGCACGTGGAAGTTGCGAAACTTGCCAACGTATGATACCAAAGTGCAACTAGCTCATGTTCCCACAGAGTAAATCAAATTAGTTTTGTAAGTGTTTAGGACTTGACACATAGACTGTATATACCTGTCTATAGTCATAATTATCGACAAGTCAAAACTAAGGGCCGTATTCACTAATGTTATTTTTTTTTTGTGTATGGGACCCTGTACTCAACACCGGGGGAATCTGCGAAAGGGATACTGGAATCCCCGGCTTAGTGACTCCAAGGTCCTGGAGGAAAGTTAGGAGGGGATATCCAGGGAAGAAGAAGGAACCTTCTTAGTTTGGGAGAAGGGGAGAAAGCCAGGGAATGTTCGCGAGCTCTCATAGGACTCAATGTGACTTGGCAACATGAGGTATAGACAGATATACTGTGTGCCTAAGGCCGTGATAAATATCCCTTCTTGCATAAGTGTGCACTCGGCGTGGAGTCCTAGCGCACAAGAATTGGCTCGGGGGACTAATTCTACTTATCTAAGTACAGAGTAATGGATGGAATAAAAACTGTTTCTCAGTGCTTTCGGTTTAAAAGCTTTCGCAGTGCGCAGACATAAGATAGAACTCTGCGCTATGATTGGGTAATACATCTTAAATTCAGTTGGCTGTCAGATAAGCGAATGTGAACGAATCCAAAGAAAAATATTAAATTGCCAACATTTTGACTTCACCCTTCACAATAAGTTACTCGAACTTTATAAGTAATTTAAAAAAGTGTTACGTTTCCAATAACATAAATATCAATAAAAAGTAACTTTAATATTGTAACACGTCGTTATGCCACTATTAATACAATACTACTAATCTAAAAGAATTACATGGAGCGGCGACATCATACTTTCAGTCAGGAATACACTGACGCATACGCCATATTCGCACTAAACTATAGAATCATCCAAAAATCAGAAAAATAAAACCGAGATATTTGATGAAAATAAATGTTATTCATGGGTTTTTTTGCACAATGTCAACAGAGGTACAGACGTATAATATGTGGTTTCATTTATTAACAATAAAAATAAACAATAATATATCAGCCCTGTATTCTATACTGTCCCAATGTTGGGCATGGGCCTCCTCTGCTACTGAGAGAGATTAGGTTAAGACCTAGGACCTAGGAGGACCAAAGTCCACCACGCTGGTTTAGTGCGGATTAGTACTCTTCACACATCTTCGAAATTCCTGTAGAGAACTTCTCAGATGTGCAGGTTTCCTCACGATGTTTTCCTTCACCGTTAAAGCAGTGTGCGCAGTGGAAGCGTGCTGGGCCTATTTATTAACGCAATGTCGAAATGAATCTGTTTAGTATGGAATCATAATATTATATAAATATACTGAATCCCTAGTAGAAATTTCTCTCATGCAACACGATATAACATAATAACAACCCTATTCGACATCAAAGACATTGCCACTTCCTGTCTCTCATCAGGGCGTAATTAGGGTCTAGCAAAAAAGGGCTACATGATTGGGGTTTAATCAGGGCCCGTGGCCCAAGGGTCCTATCGACCTCTGTCCCTAATGAACGATCGCTTCCAAGCCTCGGAGCGTCTTTGTCGCGCATTATGCTCTTTATGTGAACATGGTTGGAGGTAGAAGCTGTGGCGTTTTTTAATTTTTTTAATTTACATTTGGATACTGATAGTATAAATTCTCTGGATTTGTATATATATTTTAAAGGTTAGTATACAGATTTTTAGAACATTATTTATTATTATTTATTTTACTCTTTATTGTACAAACACACACAAAAACAAAACAAACAAACAAAAAAAAAAACGGCACATGTACAAATGGCGGTCTTATCGCTCTAGGCAATGTCTTCCAGACAACCATGGGATGGATATAAAAACGAGAAATAGAAAGAGAGGGTAGTGCAGTAGATTATATTATATTAATAAATAAAAAAAAAACAAACAATTTATAAACATTACATACATAAATACACATATAATATATACCTACATATTACATACATACAAAAGAAAAATAATAATGATAGTAAAAATAAAAACACATGTATAATACATACATACACATCAATGTATCTGTTGAACATGTGATGAAAGATATGAATGAAGAAGGAAAGAAATGGTGTTGAACCTTTGCTACAGTAACGAGAAGGTCGTGACGTAAGTTAGTTTTCTTTGACTGTTATTTTTTTCCCTTTCGCGTCATTTTGGCATTATGCCAGGGTGTATCTTCTTGTTAAGTATTATCTACTTCCTCTGTCTTTCCAGTGAGCCTATTAGGTTGCATGTCTTACAAATATTTGGTGAATTCTCACACATGTATAATTTTGCAAGGAAAAGAAACTCATGATGGTATGCATTGGACCCTCTAACTATTTACAAAGAAAGGAATTCTGCAGGTTAGTACGAAAACAAATTATCATACTATAGAAAGAGACACACATTACATTTATGAAGAATTGTCATGAATTTATATACTATGTAATACATTTCGTGGTTTATAATATTCATACCACTATAAGCACGATATCTTATAAAAAAGGAATAGACGATTAAAAATAATTCCAACAATATATCTATAAGTTGCCGAACTCTTATCACTTACACCACGACGAATATTAAAATGTCTTTGTGATACAAATTACTTGGTTTCATGCGAGTGAGTGCAGAGCGAGTAGCGTTGCGGCGCGTTGATTGTAAGTGACAACGAGTCACTCTGTCACACCGTCACATTTCTATGTCACTGACACGTTATATAAACACTAACATTATCTATATAGTCTATATTGCGATATGCTTTGATGAGCTTACTCAGCCCGTGGCCATATTCTGTATGTTTCTATGCATGATGTTTATCTTGAGTTCCGTCTTCTATTTCTATTTCATTTCAATGTGGGGTCAGCATAATACTTTTGCAAGCACGTTGCAGTTGGTTTATTTATTATGACCTGCCGCCTTCCTGGCGCGTAAAATCCCGAGGAAGTTCCACTTGGTTTCCAATAATCTTGCCGTAGGTATATGGATCACAAAGCCTAGTGTGACGTAGCAGTTGCGTTTTCGGATTCTGATTCATAAAAAAAAAACAGCTTGTTTCAGGTTCGATTATTCTGTACATAGCCAGGGATCGTAGCTCAATTGCCTTTATATAATCATTAACGCTAATATACATAAAACATGTATAGGAATGATATATCCAAGCGATAGACTTTTCCACCGATAGGATAGGTTAATTCCATACATATTTTTGTTTTCTATTAACCTAATTCCAAAATAATTGTGACTGGGTTTTTCTATCATAAAAAATAATTACTCAGTTACAGCACGGAGTCAGGAAGTTGGCGGTGTGATACCCCGTGCCTGGGAAAGCCGTTGCTCCTGCGGTGATCTCTCTCCGGTCATTTCGAATTGTTTCACCGGACTATGAGAGTGAAGGAACAGAGAGTGCTTGTGTATTGCGCACACACTGCACTATAATATCTCCTGCGTACGTGGCTGACCTCCGTTGAGATTAGCTGTCGTGTCCGAAATTTGGTTAGGAAGAATCATCATCATAACGTAATCGATTGTGGAAAGGCGTCGTGGCTCTACCCTCTGATCAGTTTTGTTTTATTGCTTTGACTGACGGGGCGAGCTTGCTGTTCGCCTGATGGTAAGCGGTACGACCGCCCATAAACAGTAGAAACACCATCCAACACCTTGAATTACAAAGTATTGTTTGGTATTCTACTGCGCTCGCCATCCTGAGACATGTGATGTTAAGTCTTATTATGTCCGGTAGTTACACTGGCTACAATGTCTTTCAAACCGGAACACAATAGTAACTACATAATGCTACTTAGCGGCAGAAATAGACATTGCGGTGGTACCTACCCGGGCGAACTTTCACATTTGAGAGACCTAGCACCAGTAAGGTTAATCTGACGTATACAGTTCAGTTTGGTCTTTATGTGTATAGCTTAAAGCAAAAAGTTACATTAACACGAGAACAGTTTCTCTTGCCCCTCAGTTTATAACACATGTCCAAAAAGGGGTTGTTAATTTGTAATAGCCTTAATTACTTTATGAATAACATAATTTACGTGAAAGTTTCGAATCTGTATACCCCGGCCTAATTAGAAACGCTGCGGTAAAAGTATAAACAAAACATTGGCCAAGTCAAATTCGAAATCTGCCCAACGGGCCAGATGGTTTGAAAACGTCGCTAAGACTTAATTAAACGAAGTTTGTGAAGTTTCCTAAATATAATGTGAATGTAAATCGTGAATTGTATCAGTTAATGAAATATACTAACTCATTGTCGTTAAAGTTCATATTTGTTACTTTAGAATGTTTCCAATGTGGTTTTAATTGACAAATTAATGGCAATAAAGCAGATAATGGAATTCTTATATGTTTGGGTTCTTATTCCTTACTTACAAGTCTTATTAATAACCTTCTAACTGATGTCTCAAGAACTGACTTGTTTGAGTCCGTTCATACAAGTACATTTTGAAGAGTCACAATTTTCATCTTAGCCTTGTGCATCCTTACTTCCTGTAAGCTAATCAGGTCGCCTATTCATCTGATTTTCCGGTTTTAGTGTTGAAAGGCATTTCTTTTCAAAGGTTTCCTGTATATTAGAGGCTAAATCCACTGATGAGCTTGTGAAATCATTGTATTGTTTATCCTTTCTATGGATGGCGCAATGTGACCCACAAGACCCGATAGTTAGCCGAATGGGGTTCAGATAGAGTATCTGACGAGAGACAATTGACTCTCGCTATAATTATGCCGGCTTGTTTAGAACCAAATATTAACAGATTGCGGAATGCGACACAATTAACTGAGCCATTATGGCTGTTATATAACTAGTGTACGAAAGTCGAAAGTACTTCTAAATAGAATTTCTAAGTGGTGTTATCGGAATGTAGGCATAAACCTTGTGGAACCAAACTTCATGCTATTGTCGGTCAAAATTACTTATTCCTTTGTAACTGTCTTTCATTATAACTTGGAATTATTACAAATCGTATTTTATTTATTACAACAGTTGTCTCTTTGGTCAATCGTAGTTTTAAGTCATGGCTTGTCCGATATCACTCCTCTTCGAAGCAATTATATTCTTTTGTTTCGACAGCGTCTTAAGTTATGTTTATAAAAATGCGATTTCCGCAGAAACATTGCAGTCTACGTTATTATTGATGGTAAGTATGACAATATATATCTAAATCATAGTACAAGGAGAGAAATGCCGTATCTGAACGATCGAAATAAGAACTCGTGGATGCACGTGTGAAAATCATCGGAATAAGCAACTATGGGTTTATTACCCTTTAGAAAATACAAATAATTCTCGTCTATATAATGGGTAAGTGTAAACGACATGGAAATATTTCAAGCACAATTGTTTTATCAGCGTAAAGTAACATACATCGCGTGTTGAACAAAGATATTATCATTTCGCTAAATGTCAAAGCACTCCGTACAGAGAGAGTACTGTTGAATTTCCAACTAGACTCACATCCGAATGTAAACCTTAAGGCAGGTTGTTTACGTTTAATTTAGCGTGTACGAGCGTGTAAGTTTAGTTTCTGAACGAATATCGCGAGGCGTTACGATCTTTGCCGGGTGTAAAGTACTGGGCAAACATTTTAATAAACAGAGTGGACAGACGTTCTGGGAACAATTTGGACGGTAGTTATATGTAGAAGAGAAGAGAATGTTCTAGAAGATGTTCGTTCATATTTATTATTATCAAAACATGTATCTATGGCTGCATTCGCATAAACGTCAGCGTTATAATTACCGTATTCAGGTCACGGTTCGATCCTCGGGCCGGCTAAATGGAGTTAGATCTCTGCCTACATGTGAAGAAGGAAATAAGCGTGATGATATATGTGTATTCATGTTTACTAATCATACTCAACAGGTATTACTTATATGAAAATTCTTCAGTCAGAACTTACGCTTACGTTCTGTTCGAATTTATTCTATGATAATGGCAGAGTTAAAGAATTGCACCGTTCGGAAATGTACAGTGTTACACAAACATTCGCTTATTGCGAATACCAATGTGGGCATGTGGGTTCGGCTGCGTTTCAAACTAATATTTGAAAGACGTCACTTAAATCTTTAGTATTTGCTTCATGTAACCGAGGGTTTTGCATTCACGCATTCTCATTTTAGACAAGACGGCCGAGAAGTTTCTCTGATGGTAAGCGTCGAAACCTTTATATAGTAAATATAATTTATATTTTAAATTGCGCTCGTCATCTCAAGATATAAGAAGAAGTCCCACCATGACTAGTGTTGGATACAAGCTTTTAAATCCTGAATATAGTCCGTCTGCGAGCTCTGAGGAATCGTATGGAATGTTGATGTGTATATAACGCATTGATTTTGTCGATATTATGTTATCAATGTATTCAATTAATTTCGCACTTTCAGTGCCTGAAATTATCTACATCAATAATGTAACATTGGTATAAACAATGTATTAAATCATTAAGTCAACATTTCATAACATTGCTCGAAACTTGTGTGCGGACTGCAATAGTCATTGAACTATGCTTCCAAATTTAGAACGTGGTGGCAACTGGACACTTCCTTACATGTACTACGAGAGTTCGTAGTTTTAATTATTACGTATTGAGGACCGCTTTAATACAATGTAGAACTTTGTAATTAAAAGCTCTGAAAGGATTTGCTATATGGTTACTATTTTCAATATTTTATTGCATTTACGTATTTTTTTTAAGTAATATTATCATAATTGCTATAAGTGGAATGCCATTGTCATTATTAGTTCATATTTCTTGAGGTCATTCGGTACGAAACGTAACTTTTCGTAGATTTGTTGCAATATCTGTCTCAGCGTACTCCATTCCGCGGAAAATTTCGTTTCAATTTTAATAGAATCTGTTATTAGTGGGACTATTTGCTATGTTATAATGGGTTTTCATTTAAATACACCTCGACTAATTAATACAAAATACACCCTACACCTCAGTGATAAAGTGTAAATTTTGGTAATTAACCAAATTGATTGTAAATTTCCATGCAAAATTTTGTAACAGCGAAGATTGGTAAATGAAAATTTTTGACGCTGTTCTCTGACGCCGTTGTTTTGTTAATGTAATTTTGTAAATTTTAATTATATCCACGAAAGATGTATAGCCAGGCTCCTCTTGTTTTTAGAGATTTTATACGTCTGCTTTTATCATTTATATGTTCAGATTTGTTAAACGTTTGCATAAAATAGATATTTCTAAAAAAAACTCAAATTTATTACAATCATGCCTTTTGGAATGAAAGTGATTTATAGTAAATAGATTTTACAGTATGTTTTTTCTTTTTCAATTCACTACGTTATCAGTGTCTCTTCTATCAATCTAAATAACAACCAAAAGCTTTTTTGACATAACCCTACATTTTTTAGCTTGGCAAGGGCCGGCTTATACAAATACACCGGACGTGTGGGTGAGCGCTTTAGGCGCTCGCAACCCTTGAACATTAAGCGACCTTGCTGAGGACAATCCACTAACAAGTTACGAACCTGGGCTCAGGACGGTCACTGGGAGAGGATGAGACATTAACGTTTATGTCAACCTGCAGCGGGACATGTCGACCATAGGAGCAATAGTTGTGATGCTGCTTGACTCTTGAGGGCATAAAGATGTGAGCGTATGTATTTAATAGATCTTTCGTATGACAGAACAGTCTACAAGTAAAAAATCAATTATTTTTACTCCGGGCCGGACAAAGTGATATTAGGTTTCTCTGCTTAGTATTAGCCCAGAGTTTGGGATTTGTGCCCAATGCGGGGTTAGTATCGCGATCTTCACATTATGGGATGGAACACAGAGGCGAAAAGTGGATGCCCCGGTTGCACCTCTGCTTACCCCTTTGGAGTTTAAAGGCGTGATCTGTGCATGTGTATAATATTTATTAAAACAAAGATAACTAACCAATTACGTCTTATAGCTACTTAATGACAAAATAATACACCATTTTACTCAGTCTGAAATGTATAGCGAACACAAATAAACTCAAAAGATACCTCAGACCGTTCTCACTTACCCCCTTCCTTATTCGGGAATGGGGAACAAAACGACACTGGCGCCAATATACCAAGACCTTCGATACACCACGCATCCCCTCCTATAACATCTACAAATCCAACTCAGAAGAGACGAGCGGTAGATCAAGCAAAATGGACAGCTCCGTACAAGGTGCGGAATTCGAAAAATTCAATTTCCTAACTGTGAATTTAGTACAGAATGTAAGAAATAAGCGGCTTTCTGCCGGAACGCTCCCTGGGGTGCGAGGGGAATGTAAAACATAGTGAAAAGAGAAAAATTACATGTGCCAGGGTAGACGAGTGTCTATCGTCTGTCTTCGAGTGTTTAAATTTTCGTGTCAAGTCATGGCAGGGAAAAATTACGTAGATAATGTTGGACAAGGAATTTAATTTTTGGGTTCTATTAATTATTTTATGATTCATTTCGTATCTAACATTCAGATATGGGTGTGCAGTTAAATATTTATTGGGAATGGAAATTCCGATTTACAGAATAGAGACGTGGTTATTAATTTAGCTATTTTCTACTGTTTAATAAACGAAGGTATTAAATTATAATCCAATATTGATGAATGAATTACTTTAATAATGAAACTAGTTATTGCTCGCGGCTTCGTCTGCGTGAACGATTTTTCTGGGATAAAAGTCCCGCTATATATTTTCCTGTGAATGAAAGTAAGCTATAACTTTTCCAGGGTTTAACTATCTCCATACCAAATTTCATAAAAATCCGTGCAGTAGATATTGAGAAAATCGATAACAGACAGACAGAAAAGGGGACTTTGTTTAATAATGTGTATAGATTTGAGTACCATCAAATGCTATAGATATCTAACCTTCACGTTTTGGCATTTATATAATATTGTTATGGAATCGAAGACGTTACGTGTCATTAGAATCACGAAAGGGGAGAAAAGAAAAAGTTGGCTTTAATATTGGCGAAACTGATCATCCGTACAAAACATAAAGGGGGTGGCCAATCCATATTTATAGCTGCAGTGAAAAAAAGGCATTGCTGACATCGAACATTCGGAATTTTTAAAGGAATTTAATTAAGAGCCTATATCAATCGGGATTTCTGACGTTTACTTTTATATCGAAAACGAAAAAATTAGTAACAGTAATTGCAAGTGCAACTAAAAATGTTATGTTAACAAAATATTTTAGACTAGACGTTTTAAGTAACGAAGAATTTGGTAACCCAGATGTATGTAACGGAATTCTATAGTTTCTGAGTTAATTTTTGGTGGAAATGTGCATGCTGGATAGATATACACGTTAAAGGTCGCTTGTTTGGCTTTGTCTTTGATATTCGACTTGAGTCTAGGCTTTCAGATTATATCACTATTATAAAAGATTGTTAAATAAAATATTTTTAGTAAAATTTTGTGCAGCAAGACGTATAAGAGGTTTTCAAACACACTGTCACAGAGTGTCAGGAGTTAAAAAAGTGTTATTTTAACTCGCTGATTTTAACTCATAGTCGTCGACAATACAGTGTATTTTGTTCTAACTGTAAGTATTTTAGAACTGGAAATATTAACTCCAAAATGGAAGTCTATACCATTGTTTAAAATCTATTTTCTTAGACATTTTACAATTATCAGGTAAGAGTTATCCTTAGGATTACACAACTCCGATGAAATCAAATTACACCTGTAAATTAATAAAGTATAATTATTCGATATTTTATATTTAGCCCTTTTTCAGAACTTGCTTTTATGATAAAGATGCTCAGCGCAAATTGACGTGGTTTGGCGTCAAATCCAAAAACCGGGTCTGCATTGATTTATTCGTCTCGGTAATGCAGAAAATTTATGTATGGTAGTTACATAATCTGTGAACGAAAACCAGCATTTAAACCGCATTGCTGGGCGTGGGCTTCCTCTATTATCAAAAGGGATAAGGCTTAGTCCACCACGCTGTCCTAGTAAGATTTGGCAGACTTCACATACCCTCAAAATTCTTTGAGAATTTCTCAGGTATGCAGGATTCCTCACGATATTTTCCTTTACTATTAAAGCAAGCGATAATCTACAAAGTGTACACACAACTTTATCTAAAGTCAAAGGTGGGTGCCATTACGTTTTGGACCTGCGGACATTCATCTCGGCAGTCCATTTTACACCCAACTTGGCTATCGCCACTTTTAAGTATAAGTCTATCATATAATAAAATAAATCTATCTTAAAATATGCGTATTTACGCGGGGAATTATATTTAATTTTAGAAATAAACACACTGCTTGCTTCGAACGTTAAAAACAATTTATTCTTTAGGTATCTAGATGAAGATACAAATCAGCATTTTGGTCGTAAATCACATGACGTATAGTATAGTGTGGTATATAGTACAAAATATTTTAAACGCGATATACGCATAGACAACAAAGAATATGAAATTGGCGATCTTAAGTTTGGATTGCAATCTGACGCCTTTTTCAGTATCCTTCAACCCGTCTTTGATGATGAACTTTCGAATACCGAGGCCATAGATGATGATGTATTCCTCAAAGACAATAGATTTAATATTAAAGTTGAACAGGACTTTATCTGTTGTGGACAGCCTGTTGTACAAGTCGACGGTGTTGTCATCCTTGAAGGTCCACTCGTTGATCAAAAAATACGACAGCACTAAAGTTGACTTGTACATTTTAGTGTACACTCTCACAACCCTGGAAATGAGCATTTTAATACTTTAAAAAGTGTTTTTGGAATTAAAATTGTTTATATTTGATAGTAAATGACTTTCCGATGCTTTTTATGTATTTTAAAATTGAATTACTTTACTAGAAGGCGTTTAGTTTTTAATAAAACTTACGAAGGTATTCCCTCAGGCAGTTTCAGTCGCAATAAAAACAACAATGTGTCAACAATATAACCAGGTATATAGTGCAGTATCCAGAAAAGAAGCCAAAAGATGAATTTGTTGCTGGTTTCCACACCCCAACAATACCAAACGGCTTTGGGAGAGACGAGCGATCTGCATTTTTCTGAGCGTATGAATTTATTATGATTACCTGGAAAACAGTTATCGTTAGCAATATCTATAATGACTTAAAATGGAATCACATCTCGTTCCAACAGTTACTAATAATTAAAATATATTAATATCAGCCATATATTATATACTGTCTCACTGCTGGGCATCGGCCTTTTCTACTTCTGAGAGGTATTAGGCCTCAGTAGACTTTACACACCCTCAAAATTCGGTAGTCCAATCCACACCTAACTAGGCTATTGCCGCTCTAAAAAATATTTATGAGTAATTCATGACAAAAGGCATGTTATTCATAAAGGATTTTTTATAGTTTAAATCGTGAATTATAAAGAAATTTAAAACAAACGTGGTATCGACATTCTATACGACAATGTGAAGACAATTTTGGTCTGTAACAACCTACGGTGAGACGTTTGTCTCTGGTTAGATCGAGCTGCTTCATTTTTTTAATTTTTATTAGTACAAGGAATAAACAAACAGTAACATACATGTATACAGTTCTTAGTCTAAGTTTACACGTTAATAACATAGGCTACGTATAACATTTTCCACAACCTACAATTAAAAATTAATTCAATCTAATTAGAAAGGGAAATTTTGCCTCTATAGAGTGAGACAACAACAAATAATTAACTTGTCTTCAATTAGGTTAATCAGGTCAGTGCGTACAGTATGGCCTTGAATATTTCCTCTATTACGTAGGTAACGATAATGTATGGATTACATAAGTAGAACATCATAAATATGTATATTGATTCAAAATTCAATAGAGAAAAAAATAATTAATTACAAAGTTAACGTCAAATACACAATGCGATAAAATATTCACTTTTAACTGTGTTTTGGGTCAATGTCTTGCAAATGGCAAATCAACATCGGCCCTCATTCTCTATGAGTCGGTATGTTTAACTCACATTATGTGAATTTAAATCAATATAATCTCTTTCTCAATCTGATTTTCATCATCATCATCATCTCAGCCACAGGAAGTCCACTGCTGAACATAGGCCTCCCCCAAGGACCTCCACGTCGACCTGTTGGAAGCGGCCTGCATCCAGCGACTTCCTGCGACCTTAGCCAGGTCGTCCGTCCACCTTGTAGGCGGGCGTCCGACATTTCGCTTGCCTCTACGTGGGCTCCACTTTAGAACCTTTCGACCTCAACGGCCATCCGAGAACCGAATCTGATTTTATCCATCCACAATAAAGAAATGTACCTTCGTGTGGGTTTTTATGATTATCTACTATAGGATCTTAACGAGAAACAAACGGCCAGACGTAAAAACTATAAAAAATCATTTCTGAATAAGGCTCAAAATGGGTTTCGTCAAACTCACATAGGAGGCGAATGACGGTACGAAGAAGAATTCTGTGGGTATCATTAGAATCTAATTTTAGTTATATATCCATTTATAAGCGGCAAAAAACTTGAGCATACTGCAGCGCGGTAGAAGATTGTGAAGGAACATTTACATATAACATACATCCACGCGGTGTGCCCAAGATGTTTGCCGGCTAGTATATTCACCTTAAGCTCATTTGATTCATTATAATTAGCCATACCAAAACTAAGCTTCGATCCGCTGCTCATAGTGTAAATCTTTAGTTTCTTATCACTGTTGTCGTGTCTATTGCGAGTTTCTGCAGCAGATGCGATGATAGCGTTGGTGACGTAATCAGCTGGCGCGACGCAAGCCCGCACATTGCTTTTCATGATCACGTGGGATATTCCAATAATAATTGATAAAAACCACTGAAATTTAATTTAATAAGTAAATATACGGTCAAAATTATATATATGTTAACTAAATAAATAAACTGGAGTAGATTCTTGGGTATCAGGTTTTACAGAAATTCATTTTTACATCTAATTAGAAGATGAGCAAATCGCTCGCCTAACAGTTATTTTACATAATATATAATAATGTCAGCCCTGTATTATATACTGCCTCACTGCTCACGGGCCCTCTCTACTGCTGATAAGGACTACTAGTATTAGTCCACCATGCTGGCCTAGTGCGGATTGGTAGACTTCACATCCTCAAAATTCCAATAGAGATTTACTTGGGTTATAGGTTCGTGGTTTTACAACACTTTATTTTATTAACAAAATTATTTAGGCTATAAATTTAACTTTTTATTGTTGCCACTTTTCGGCGTGAGTATTCCCTATCCGTTTGCTATGTGATATTAAAGCTTAATTTATTCGATTCAATATAATTTTCTATTAAATGTGAATATTATGTTGATTTACTAACCCCACTAGCACCATATATGCAGGATGGGTCAAGCCATCCAGGCGATGGTTCAGCATACGAACCTAAAACTGAAAATGAAATAGTCGAAATTAGTCGTTGATTAATATATGGTTACACTATATCAACCAGCACCCGCGTTGTATTACTTTATTTAATAAAATTAAGACGCAAAACAGATTACAAACAAAATTAAAGCAAATTATAAAATATACAAGTATAAAAACTAGACTGTATTCCTAAACATTGCGCCCTTATACTAGTTAATTACTTAAAGTGCGGACTAAGATAAATTATGACTATTGAGTACTGAGTATAGTTAAACATTGAAGAAGAAAGTAGTATAAGTGTAACTTAAAAATATGTGTAAATATTAATTGTTTTAGACTTCTTGAGAATGATCCAAATCTGCCATTCATAATTATTCATGCCATTCATGCCATGTATTGTACGCATACTTTTAAATACCATTTGTTTAGATATATATATATATTTTTAGTTGCTTGCCTGCATTAGATTATGAAGCTTAAATTCATTTGGCTAAGTACAAAATTATGTACTTGAGTAAAATTATTGTGATTTTTTAATATATCTACATATAATTTGAATAAAAATGCTGCTTATTTTTTATTACTAACACAAAGAAATGAAAATCAAGGATATTTACCGATAGGCGGCCTTACTACACAAGCTGGTAGATCTCCGAGGTTGCTGCGTACAAGTTCCTCCGCCACTGCTTTTGTGAACGTGTAAGTATTCGGCCAACCGTCAATTAACCTGCAAACAGATTGCATTACGGCGCATGTACACGATTGTAAAACTTCCTTTGGCTTGGCCGGTAATCTCTTACCACTAGGTAACCTGCTTTCATTTGTTGTTTTAACCACAAATACATATGTATTTATCCACTTACTCCTTCGTGATGCAGACCAGCCTCTCATCTGCCATGCTCTCTGCCATGCCTATCAAGGCATCCGGGTGTATTGCGCTGGGGTAGAACTGTTCCAACACTTCCGAGTTGATCCTGTCACGGGTCGCTTGGCAGTATGCTGTCGATACATACACGAATGATCTGGAAGTGTTTATATGTATAAAATTATCCAATTAAATTGTACTTGTACACTTAAATGGACTTATTTTTTTTGTAGCCTAAAAGGGTCGCGACAAATCAGTTTTTTTTAAAAAAATCTCTTTCATATTTTCATTTAGAAGCATTGCTTATAAACTAAAAAGTTACTTAGCATACGTATTAGAATTCTTTCTATCATGTTGGACTTCAATATGCTCCACATGAGTTGTAATTAATTGTAATGCGTTTAAGGTGTTTTTTTCACCTTAAATAAAATTATTCGCGTAGCGATCACCTTATATTTATGTTAATGGGCCGTTACTTAAATACCTATCGTAAATTCTATTAACAGTCTATAAGTATGGACTAATTAATTTATTGACATACATAAGTACTGAGTATTAGGTTTATTCAAATTTCCGTGATCGTCAATTATGTATGTACATTTTATGAATTGCAAGTCATGCTTGTGAATGCATTTGTGGTCGATATTAGAATGTAAATTATTTAGTTAGGTACATCTTTCCTAGTGGAAAAATACAGAGTTGGTAAATTTAGTTGCCCCTCTCCAACCACGTTGTTATAATTGTGAACAGCTCGAATAAGCTGTTTCACTTTGGGAGTCTTACTGAAGATTTATTTGTAGTACGGTAAAAAATTCGGTGGCTTAAACTATTAATTAATTTCTTTCTATGTTCTACTTTTAAGTTCGAAAATGTCTGTTTTTTTCGTATTCTGTTTAGGTGAACTATTAAATCGTTTATTGGAATTCTAATCTCTGTTGTAATCTTGTATAGGAATGACATACCTTAGGTTTTTACACTGCTTAGCTAGACTCAATATTTCCCTGGTACCACGCAGGTTGATAAGAGTTGCTTTGCGTAAAGTCTCGTCGAATCTAGTGGTAGCTGCCATGTGGAATATAACATCAACCTGAACAGAATAATATACTATAATAAAATTCGGAGGAATGGTAGGTAAAAGACAAAGTTATCTGTTGCTTTTACTTCCACATCATATTCATGTTAAGCATTTACTATATCTTATTGTCGTTCTTTAAATAATCGTTTCCTACGCCCATACCTGAGCGTTTACAATATACAAATCAAATCTTAATTCTCGTATCCGATTCCAAGAGTATTTTATTTATTTATTGTCAGACAAGCACTTATAACAAACTGATAAGCGCCTGTATCTTGTTAATCACTAATTATTTTTTAAATTCGCAATGTAGCTGTCAAGTCTGTACTTGAATATATTGATATATCGAGCTGTCACTACATGTTTGTAATTTTGCGTGTGAATGCCCAAATTCTTTTGCATGATATAATTATTTCTAATATAGGTTCGCCTAACCTTCTAAGCAGAGTCATTCTTAATTAATGTCCCCGTATTTTCACGCAAAACAAAAACTCATTCCAGCTGATTACCGCATGTACTCATTATTATTCTATTAAATTTATGTATAGATCATAACTATAATATTTTTTTCTCTGATATTGATATGTTTGCAGTCACGACTCGATTTAAGAACGCAGTTTAGGCTAAACATTTATTTTAATGGTGGTAGGCCTGTCATATGTAAAAGTTCGTTTGGGTAGGTACCACCGCAATGTCTATTTCTGCCGCTAAGCAGCAGTGTGTAGCTACTGTTGTGTTCCAGTTTGAAGGACATTGTAGCCAGTGTAACTACTGGACATAATAAGACTTAACATCTCATGTCTCAGGATGGCGAGCGCAGTGGAATACCAAAAAATACTTTATAATCCAAGGTGTTGGATGGTGTTTCTACTGTTTATGGGCGGTCGTATCGCTTACCATCAGGCGAACGGCAAGCTCGTTTCGTCATTCAAAGCAATAAAAAAAAAGACATTACAATGTAAGTTGAGTAATAGTTAACATTATTTTACTTTATATAATTTAATATTCCATAATGTGTATGTAATATGTTTAAGTTAAGGTTCTATCGATCTTGTTTAGTGTAATTGTAATCAGTAATTTATTTTTTGTATTTATTAGTATTTGTTTCCGTTTACTTTGTTTTATGTATAAGTTTTTGGTCGAAATGTTGTTGAATTTTTGTTTATATTTCATTGACTGTGTTTAATTATAATTATTCTTCGTATTTTCCAAATATAACATTAAAAACCGAAACACGATTTATGAAAATTTTAATTCACTATAGCTTTGTCATTAACATTTAAAAAAAAAATTATGTTTATTTATAATATTTTATAGATAGATAGATAGCACGCGGCGATAGCCTAGTTGGGTGTGGAACGGACTGCGAAGACCAATGTCCGCAGGTTCAAATCCCAAGGGAACACACCTCTGACTTTTCTAAAATCATGTGTGTATTCTTTGTGAATTTCTTTGTGAAAACATCGTGAGGAAACCTGCAAATCTGAGAAGTACTCTATAGGAATTTCGAAGGTGAGTGAAGTCTACCAATCCGCACTATGTAGGCCAGCGTGGTGGACTAAGGCCTAATCCCTCTCAGTAGTAGAGGAGGCCCGTGCTCAGCAGTGGGCAAGTATATAATACAGGGCTGATATTATTATATTTATTATAATATTTTACCTCTACACCCCATTTCTTTCAATTCGTAATTAAAATATTTGTATATAATGTTTTGTTACTTTAAAAAACTGCATATTTTTCAAATAGAAAAAGATACGATAAGCAGGTTACCTCTTCGGCTATCGTGACCCAACTTTGGACGCTAAGGCCGAGTTGTAATTCGGCCACATCTCCTTCGATTGGTGTTATTTTGTTCCCAAATTCTTGGTTCATCTCGCGAAGGGTATCAAACACCTGTAACCATATACTAGTCCGGTCAAAAGCGATTCAAGCTTACAAAAATTGCGTAATGCGGAAAATTGGTTCAAATGTTGCAAACACTATTGTAAAAAAAATGTTGAAGTTCACACCTACATATGCGTGTAAAAAAATCAAGGTCATAGTTTGTAAGTATCGGCTTCTTGTAATTTTCAGGTAAGTGGCTAGTTTATCATAAAAGTAGACATAGTAAAATTGTATGACATAAAATGATCTATAAAAATTGTTCTAGACCTCTTTTTCCGCAGAATCGCTATTTCTGAGATATTATTGCGATTGTAAAAGTGAACAAATTCGTATTCCATAGTATAAATTAAATCAAAATGCTCATAACTTGTAATATCTGATTTTAGACTTTAGCAATAGAATTTTTTCAATCTTAAATACCTATATTATAATTAATACGTCTACCAAATATAAAGTTTGAACTTGAAGGACCTTGCTGCGAATGTAAATTTTTCGGACTGACGTGCCCAATATAAAACCCTCCAGGACTTTGTATTTTGCCCTTTGTATGTATCATTCACTCGCATAAAGAATATTTCAAATATATCAATCTTGTTTATATTCATGTAACATAAAAAACTTACACTATCCTTCAGTAAAGCAGCTAATCTCTCCTCAATAGACATTCCTTTTTTCGACCTTATTATCACGTAAATTTTTTTCACGTTACAGGATCTGTGTAGAAATAACTTTATTAGTGACGTCATTTAGTTCTTCGTTCATGCATAATTTCAGTGTTATCGCCATTGATGTATATTTTATAGATACGAACGTGCATATAAACTATTTGTTCTAAATCTAAAGTAAAATGGCAACCAAAACGTTACTGTTATAACCTATTTATTCACTTGAACTACAAATAATGTTACTTATTTGACTAATATTTTTTATTCACATCCAGGATTACATTTAGACTCGAATTTTTATATGAGCGCCATTTCGTACACAACCACAAGGTATCAATATTGACCATACTAAAGTACGTTTGAATGGATTGCAGTTCAATTCAGTTGAATACAGTTAATGTTGGAAATGCCAACTCTAGAAGGTAGTAGATATATAAAGATGGTTATCGTAAAGCAGTTGTAACTTTAACAGGAAGAAAGATTAATTCTGTTCCAGATTAATAAGTTCTTTTTGCTAAATTATCTCATCAGTTCGAACTGTGTCTGCGGAGTAGTTGTATAGCGTGCGCGATACGACAACTGCTCTGCTAGTATTCGAATTCCGGGTCAGGCAAAGGGATAAACTGCTTAGTATCAGTATAGAGCTACAATTTTTAGCTGATGTGGAGATAGGCTTTCCTTCTACTACATTATGGAACGGAGAACACATGGCGAACAGCAACAGTAGGTGCCGAGGTTGTAGCTCTGGCTTCCCCTTTGGAAAAGACATTTGTTGTATTTACCTGATCAGTTTCTCAATGAGCAGTTTTCCTAGGAAGCCAGTGCCTCCAGTGATGAAGGACGTTGTGCCGGTGAAGAATCGCTGTATCTCCGAGTCGCCGCGGGCTGCCGCATCTAGGATCGGCTTCTGACGCGCTTTAGCTTCTTCCATTATAACTTCTGCAGGATCCATGTCTGCAACGACTTCGTAAATCACGTTGAAAAGTTGAATTTCATACAAAATAGAGTATCCACGAATGCGCTTTGGTTTTGTAAGCAAATTTAATGCTAACCACACCAAGTCAAACGAAAAGGGTTGGTCTATTTGCGCGGTCATTTAAAATGTATTGCAGAATTATTTGTCTATTTCATTAATTCTAGTATTATGAAACTTGTTTTTAATTTATGAGTTTTTAGTAAGTAGTTGCACGAAATGCGAAGAGATGAAGATTACCCAGTGTAGTCAATGCTTATAGTTGTAAAAAACGGTAAAGACTTTTTAATGTTAATAATATAAACCAAAACAAAAATAGCCCAACTGATTTGAAATCAAACCTTACAAACGATGATAAAAAGTGCTATAACTAATTACTTACATTTTTATTATAATTTTCTTCCTTTCTTTTATGAAATAATTTAAGAGTCAAGCAAAAAATCTCTAAATAAAATAAGTAATTGACTAACTATTCTTTGTACCTTACAGCAAAATATATACACGGTAAAGCAGTAGCTGCGAATGAATACTAGTACCTAAATACAAACAAACGTCTATTTCCTGCATAGTAAACTAATATATTTAACTTTAACTAAATAATGGTGTAATGCAATATGCATTACGAAGCACAGTACGATGCACAGTACGATGCATTTACTAACTTGGCGGTCAGAATATATCCAGTATGGACTTTAAGCTACATATAAATTTTGCTTGTTGTTTCTGTACGTATAAGCTTTATTTTTTGTAACTGCTTGCAGCTGAGACAACGTGAAAACCTCATCCTGAGGTAATATCCAAGATGCATTGTCCTAAATCAAAAATAGCCTTAATTCTGGTTTAATCTAAAAACAAAGTAATCTGTTAATCGAAGCTGTGAATGTCTACTCCAATACGGTAACCCGCAACTCCATAGTTTCTTACCGATTTATTCCTTCACTAGCTTTTGTTTGTTACTTTGTTCGCCTCTGTGGGATGGGATTTTTAAGACATTAAAAGTATATATTTTGGGTTTTAATGATCTATGTGTCGTTCACCAGCTATGGTTGTAGGAAATTGTCAGATTGAATTAAGATCCAGGACCCTAACCTATAACTCCTTATTGGCTTTTCTATATTAGAAAAGAAATGGGATCAGTGTTACTAAATAAAACAATAATATAGGTAATAGTAATGTATTTAGATCATTATATATTTGGTAGTGTTATATAAACTATAGAAGAATTTAAATAGAACATAGCCAAAGATAACGAAGTATAAGAAATTGGCAATTTTAAACCAAAATTGCATTCTCACGCCTTTTCTGGTGTTTTTTAAATCATCTTTGACGATGTATTTACGAAGGCCAAGGCAATAGGTCGTGAGGAAGTCCTCATAGGTAATAGGTTTAATATTAAAGTTGAACAGGACTTTATCCGTCGTGGACAGCCTGTTGTACAAGTCGACGGTGTTGTCATCTTTGAAGGTCCACTCGTTCATCAAAAAATACGACAGTACCAACGTTGACTTGTAAATTTTTGTGTATACTTTGACAACCCTGGAAATAAGAATTTGAATACTTTAAGAACTATTTTTGGAATTAAAAAAAATATATTTTTTAACAGTGTTTAAGTGAGCTAAGAAAAAAAAAAGAACATCCAAGACGTTCTATCTATAACTATCACGCCTATAAACCTTAGTATTTATTAACGGTACAATGTGCGCGAAGATATCATAATTTATTAATGCTATTGCAGTCATAGTAGCGCTCCAAACAACCGATTATAAGTTATCGATTTAGAAAACAATATGAATCGAATAGAAATTATTATTTTAAATGAAATTTTATGTGTAAACTCCTAAAACGCCTTTAAACACATAAAAACATGCAAACTATTGCTGCTAGTTAATTTGTAATTATAAGCAATATTGTTAGTTAAATACTATTTAATATCAACCTACACATGTTTTATCGAAGAAAATACAACAATATTCGGTATTAATCATCGATTTCAACATGCTCTTAATTCTAAAATACGGTACTTAGTCACTGTCACAGAGCTCATAGAAAATTTTACAAACTATAAATCGTCTTCTAACTTCTTCTAACTTCTAATTATGAGCATCTTTGCATAGAAATATATTATTATATAAGATGAAATCTAAGAACCATTTTAGAAATAAAAAGCACGAAATACAATTATGAAACATTTTTACCGCTGATAATTTTTTTTCTGAAATTAATATTGTCCATTAGTTTGCCATAATTACTACAGAGTATTATAAACGTTTCAGTTTACATACGTACCTACCTCATTCAATTATAAAATATTTATGGGAACGAAAAACATATACTAAGTCTGTTTTATATAATGCTCCATCTCTGATTTCGCAGATTTTTTTATTGCTTTCAATGACGAGACAAGCTTGCGGTTCGCCCATTCGTAAGCGATACGACCGCCCATAAACAGTAGAAACACCATCCCATACCTTGAAATACAAACTATTGTTTGGTATTCCACTGCGTTCGCCATCCTAAGACATGAGATGTTAAGTCTCATTATGTCCAGTAGTTACACTAGCTACAACGTCCTTCAAATCGGAATACAACAGCGACTACACACTGCTACTTGGCGGCAGAAATAGATATTCGGTGGTACCTATCCAGGCGGGCTCTCACATCTGAGGCACTTACCAACAGTAAAAAAATTCTTTCTGCCTTTCTTCTTCGGGAAGTCATCGCTTAGGTAGCTAGTGAAACGCTGGTAGGTTAGCTAAGTTAGGGCTTTTATCGTCCTCACCGGTGAGGATCGCGACGCGTTTCTCCCTTCATGATTATTAAGATTTTTTGCATCTTTTTTATTTCTTCTTTCCTGCCAGCCCGAGCTGGCTTCTTTATTTTATGTCCAATATAAAATGTCTTTAGTTACATATGCGACTTTATTTAAATAATAATTAAGTATTCTCATGTAATAATAATAATAATATCAGCCCTGTATTATAATACTTGCCCACTGCTGAGCACGGACCTCCTCTACTACTGAGAGGGATTAGGCCTTAATCCACCACGCTGGCCTAATGCGGATTGGTAGACTTCACACACCTTCGAAATTCCTTATAGAGAACTTCTCAGATGTGCAGGTTTCCTCACGATGTTTTCCTTCACCGTTAAAGCGAACGATAAATTCACAAAGAATACACACATGATTTTTTAAATAAGTCAGAGGTGTGTGCCCTTGGGATTTGAACCTGCCCACATTCGTCTTGGCAGTCCGTTCCATACCCAAGTAGGCTATCGCTGCTTATCATAGGTATTCTCATGTACCTTGACTTATCATAAGTGCAACTATGTCCGCCTACGTGATGAATAAAGTATTTTATTTTATTTGCTTTGCGTAAGTAGTTACATACACATTACCGAGATGGCACTATTGCGCCACAAGTAGTACTTTATATAGGTTTAGTTCGGCAAGGTGGGACCGAATGCGCGAGGTCATTTGCTGTTGGGAGCATCTTATTTTGGAATCGCTTTAGAAGAATATTGTAAATAGAATTAATCAAATATATATAATGCTTTTTTGAAGTAACGATTTTTGAACCAATGCTTCGTTTATGTTTATATTATCTACACTCTGTATATGAGTACGTCCACTGTAGTTATTTATAATCGCGATTTCGTTATTAATATTGATTTTTGACATAATATTTATAGAGTTCATAAAATTCATCTTTATTTATAACTATAAAGTGTTTATTGTTTTAACAAACTTACGAAGGTATTCCCTCAGGCAGTTTCAGTCGTAATAAAAATAACAATGTGTCAACAATATAAGCAGGTATATAGTGTAGTATCCAGTAAAGAAGCCAAAAGATGAATTTGTTGCTGGTTTCCACAGTCCAACAATACCAAACAGATTTAGGAGAGACGAGAGACTTCATTCGATCAGACTGGATGATTTTGCTGCCAACATCTAAAATATTATAAAAAATAATAAAATAAAATTGGCCAAATAATATGAGATGAATAGGGTATTTGACTATGTTTGATTTTGTGCATTTTTCAACATGTAAAAGCAATTAGTACAACAAAGTTCTGCTGTACAAAAAGAATTAAAACGCGATAAGAACTGCAGCAGTAATTCATATTTCAAATATTGCTACGTGCAGGAGTCGGCGGGAAGTAGGGACATCGCTCCATCTCTTTCTTTCGCACGCACCGTTATTCCCCATGACGTCACATGGAAATGTTTCGTCCCTTTTCTTATTTTTTGACACTCACCCCTACTACCTAATTTAAGTGGCTTGTAACTAGTATATTTTTCACCAGTATTCAAAGATGTCTTCTGGTGTAGAATTAATACGCCGTACATTTTTTCTAAAAGTTATAAATAAAAATAAGTAAGTGTTTTGAACAATAAAGAGTAATAAAATAAATAAATAAGTCAAATACCCTATTGTATTATTACTTTTGCAATTAATGCTCATTGTTATACATATGTGACCTATCCTACGGGGTTTAAGCCTGCACCAATCTTAATAATTTTGTTGGTTGTGTCAATAATAATATTTCACACTAAAGTATTTTAATTAAAATAATTAAGAATACCAGTATTGTACTTGGATCCGCTGCTGATAGTGTAGACTTTCAGTTGTTTTTCATCGTTGTCGTGTCTGTTGCGAGTCTCCACAGCAGATGCAATGACAGCATTGATGACGAAATCAGCTGGCACAATGCAAAAATCTATGTTTTCTCTGAGCATCACGTGGCAAAATCCAATTGAAGCGCTCAGGAACCACTGAAATTAATTAGTATTGGTTCTCAGTTTAGCTTTTTTTTATTGCTTTGAATGACGAGACGAGCTTGCCGATCGCCTGATGGTAGGCGATACGACCGCCCATAAACAGTAGTAACACCATCCAAGACCCTGAATTATAAAGTATTGTTTGGTATTCCACTGCGTTCGCCATCCTAAGATATGAGATGTTAAGTCTCATTATGTCCAGTAGTTACACTGGCTACAATGTCCTTCAAACCGGAACACAACAGTAATTATGCACTGCTGCTTGGTGGCCGAAATAGACATTGCGGTGGTATCTACCCAGGCGGACTTTCACATATGAGAGACCCACCACCAGTAGATCAATGATCAAAGGAGGCGCAAAGGCACAACTGCAGCACCCGAACATCAATGGAGTTATTGTTCGTTTATTATTCTAGGGTGATTAGGGATGAGTCTGCCACCATATTGGTTCAGATGTTTACATCTAAACGAACCTTGTAATCCGGAAATTTACATATTAATTACTCGAGATTGGTCTGAGCCAACTAGTTGGTGATAATCTCTCCCCAACATGTTATCATTTATTCGTACAATTTACTGAGCTCCACACAAACATTTGTGACATGGTACAAAAATAAGTAATATATAAAGGGTTCAGGAAACGTGCAATACATGATGATGTCGAAAAGGGTGTCAGTTCATCACAAAATGGCGGCTTAGCGTGCGTGACGCTGGTTTTCAACTGGAGCCTTCTTCAGTAGATGTTTATAGTCGAAGAATAAAAAAAATTAACAATAAAATAGCGGGAAAATGAAGCATACAGAAAATATGAATATCATTAAATGACCAACCCCAGTGGCTCCGTAGACGCAGGACGGGTCAATCCATCCGGGCGATGGTTCATTATACGCACCTAAAACTGAAATAAATTATATAAGTAGATGATCTATCAGCAATCTATTGCAGCCTTATGTTCTGCGGACAAAATGCGCAAGTGCGTTTAAACGCATGCCACGTTGACTGTGTATGTTTATAATATTAAGGTTGGAAAGCATTAATGGCAATGGAATAAGTGCCACCTTAAACGTCCCGGTTACGGGATGACCGTACAAATTTGTATAGCACTTACACTTAGACTGTTTGTTATAACTATACAATTGTTTATGATTTGATAGCGAAAAACCGATCTGAACTACTCGGTCACGGTGTTTCCTTTGGTCACGGCATCACGCGTGAACGGCTGGACCGATTTCACTATTTTTTTTTGTGTGTTTGTTATCGTCAGGAGAAGGTCTTATGAAAGAAAAAAATCAAAAAATTGCGTAGATAATTAGAAAACTTAACGAATACATTAATTGTATATAACTGTTAATTGTTTGAAATAACTGTCAGCGATTGACAGAATGCGCGCTGCAAAATCATAGTTAAGATGGGACAACGTCTGTCAGGTCAACTTGTTATGAATACAATGAAATGAAAATCAAGCGTATTTACCGATAGGTGGCCTTACTACACAAGCTGGTAGATTTCCGACGTTGCTGCGTACAAGTTCCTCCGCCACTGCTTTAGTGAACGTGTAAGTGTTCGGCCAACGGTCAATTAACCTGCAAATATATTGCATTACGGCGCATGTGCACGATGGTAATACTTCCTTTCCCTTACCATGGTAAGGGACCACCAGCCAAGCATAAACCAGCCAAACAACAAATGTGTATCTCTACTTACTCCTTCGTGATCGAGACCAGCCTCTCATCTGCCATGCTCTCTGCCATGCCTATCAAGGCATCGGGGTGTATTGGGCTGGTGTAGAACTGTTCCAACACTTCTGATTTGATTCTGTCTCGAGTCGCTTGACAATATGCTGTCGATACGTACACTAAGGACCTGGAAGCATTTACACGAGCTCATCTCAGTTTATTTGAAGAAATACGTAGATTCAATTACATTCGCCGAGTTTATTTCTACCCTAAAACGTGCGTGTTACTCAAGATGAGAAGTGAACTGATTTTTGGGACGAAGATCGGGAGCAAATCCAGTCGTAATGCACATATGACTGAATTTTGGAAGTGACATGTACTACATTGTGTATCGATGTCGTTCGCTATAACGGGGAAGTAAAATATCGCGATGTCCTTTTCTCTTTTCGACATGTAATTATAAGTAACATTCGATAATTGTTTTCTGTTGAAGTAAGTCCACCTTATTATTAGTAATTTTCATTAGACGGTAAATATGGACATGGTTTTTTCCTTGATGCCATTGAAAGGTTCATATTCAATGACTTAACACCTAAGCAAAGCCATCAGGCATTTTTGTAACAACCATATTTTACATATCGAAATAAAATTAGTTTTCTGACTTCCAGACTCTGGGCTGATACAGAGCAGAAAACCTATTATCACTTTGTCTGACCCTGGGCTCGAACTGAAGACCATAGAGCGGTGTTGTACCGCACTCGCAATACAAATACGCTACCGAGGTAGTCTCGATAATATGGTAACACCTCGTATACTAATAATGTAAATGTACCAATAATTCTTGAAGTTTTCGTCAATTACGACTAATTCGTTAATACAAATTTCAACAGTCAACACATATAAGTAGAAAGCAGAATAACAACACACATAATTGAGCATATATAATTAGAAATATACATTATTAAAGACTTTTGTGACGCATATTTTTCCTATAACCTTTTAAATTATTCGTCATGTTTTAGAATTAATTACACATTTATTCAGTAAAACAAGAGTGCCTGATTATCTACAATAGTATCAGCTCTGCATTATTTTAGCTGAAAGCTATTCTATTACAAAAATAATTGCAACATACCTTAGGTTTTTACACTGCTTCGCTAGAGCAAGTATTTCCCTGGTACCACGCACATTGATCAGAGTCGCTTTACGTAAAGTCTCGTCGAATCTAGTGGTAGCTGCCATGTGGAATATAACATCTACCTGAACAGAAAAATATGCTGTAATAATATACTATCAGACATTGATAAATGATGTTGTGAAGTGAATATAGATGTTGGAGCATCTGATGAAGACATGCACTTTAATGGTAATGTGAGTCTTGTACGGTAGAATTTTGAAGTAAAAGTCTAATAATGTAAATCGCATACTACCATTGTCCGAAACCTAAGCTATATTGTAAAGGCTATGAGAAGCAGGTTACCTCTTCGGCTATGGTGACCCAACTTTGGACGCTAAGGCCGAGTTGTAATTCGGCCACATCTCCTTCGACTGGTTCTATTTTATTCCCAAAATCTGGATTTGTTTCGCGAAGGGTATCAAATACCTGAAAACATAGTATCATTTTTCATTATTACTTCATTGGATAGAAATTCATGGTTTTAATGCTTCATGTTTGTTTACTTTTAATATCATTCCTGGCATCCGATTTTAATTTGGATTAATCAGCACTTTTATTGTTTCAAACAACGCTAATCACACTGCAGACTGGATAGTGAATTTTTTTTAAATATTCAACCAAAATCTATGGTATTTTTAAGCGACGCGAACAAAAAAGATTCCCCATTTCGTAAATTTCGTAAGATGCTAGTGATGCGATGTTTAACAGTGTGGTGACTTAAAAAAAAATAAGTTCTTCAATTGGACATCGCGTGAGATCTTTGGTCTAAGCGTGAGGCCTCTAATGTCCAAAATACTGCTGCGGTGGCGTAGTTGTACAGCACGCGCAGCACGATTATCGCTTTGAAGGTTTGTGTTCGAATCCGTATCAACAGGTCATCATATTGAGTTTTTCTGCTTAATTTCAAACCGTAATTAAGCATTTGTACTCTAAACCAAAATATTTAGAATATCCTATATAGTCTAAAGTCACTTAAAACCTTTGATATCTTACGTGGTCTATTAGAGCACGATTGTTTAAGTATCTAATTTAAGTACTTACACAATCTTTTAGTAAAGCACTGATTCTTTCTTTACTTGACATTGCCTTTTTCGGTCTTGATAAGACATAAATCTTTTTCACATCACATGATCTGGAAATAAATTGAGACTACTGTAATATTTTATTTCTCAAAGTTATGGTTTATCGACTGTCATTTTATACTTTCAGAGTGGAACTATGATGCTTTTGGATGAATTAGGTTGTTTTTGCTTTATTACCTGATCAGTTTCTCGATGAGCAGTTTCCCGAGAAAGCCGGTGCCTCCAGTGACGAAGGCCGTCGTGCCGCTGAAGAACCGCTGTATCTCCGAGTCACCGCGAGCTGCTGCTTCCAGGATCGGCTTTTGACGCGCTTTCGCTTCTTCCATTAAAACTTCTGCGGGATCCATTACTGCGATTTCTTGGAAAATCGAATCAAAAAGTTGATTTTGAATGCAGAATAGAGTGCCTATATTCTACAGATCGACGGTCCCTACGCATATACGGTTATGTTGGAAATTGCTAGAGCGTATCGCTACGCACATATACATTTACAAAAAATTAAAAATGTGAAGCTGTTTAATAGATATTCAAGACTTATACTGGTGTGTATAGCTTATATTGTATGTCTGCGGTATTACAATACCGCAGAATTTGAAAGCTACAGCTCTCAAACGATAGGACCGATTTTGATGCGTTTTTTTTTTGTCAAAAATGTATGTGTTCGATATGGTTCTTAGCTATAATTTATAAAGATCAATGTAAGTGTGGGAAGATCATCTGTTCATTTCTCTTCCACTTCCACAAGTTTAATTGATTTGAAAATTGCTGTACCGATACTTCGATGATATTTACAACAGACGGCAACTTTGCCATTAATTTATGGTAAGATGAAATGAGACACGAGATGGTATTTGGTCTGATTTATTCTATGTACAAATGGTGCTTATATACTAATGTGGTACGTGAGTTAACACTCATCCAAGCATCTAAGTGATACTATGTGCGACGCTGCTGCTACAGCAACCTTGTGCTGATGCTGGAGCATCAAGTAGTGTGCCGTCCCTATACTATAATCAATTTCGCGGAATCCTGCGATATACTGGACTGGATAGAGACGCGGGATCCCAGAATATCAGGATATCGGTATAGTGCGATTAGAAACCCTACACGCAACGTTATTAAGGCTCATTATTTATTTAAATTGAGGACAATAATTCACAAACAGTTTAGCATAATTTGAATCATATTAAAACTGTACTGCAATCAGTTTATAAACAAACTGCCTCAGGGCCGTAGTTGAATTACAATACGACTACAGTGCTGAGGTCTCGGGTTTGATTCCCGGATCAGGCAAAGGGAAATTAGGTTTTTCTACCCAGTATCAGTATTTCCATACTTCCGTATGTAAATCGTGCCCGATATGGTGGTAGGTATGCTCCCAAGAACTGGTGATAGAAACCGGGGCAGGCTTTCAATGTGGTGGACCAACGACCTGGTCCACGTGTCGGGACGAAGCTGGACAGAACAACCTGGCGTGCATTGCAAGAGGCCTACACTCAGCATTGGGTGATTATATGGGCTGAAGAAGAAGAATATGCTCCCTATCATATCATTGAATACGCGTGGCATAAAGTGAATGCAGCAGTTGCGCTTCCGCCTACTCCTTCGGGGATAAAAGTGAGTTTGCGTTCGTTGTGTGTGTTCATAAAAACAACTCTTTGTTTTCATGCGATGACTGTTTTTACTAGAAATAATTTAACGATCCAACTTCAAAATGGCTTTATCTCTGGCCACGGTTGTGCTTGTCTAGGCCAATAATTATTTGAGAAATGGTATTGTTGGTCACAAGCTTATGATGCTATAATCGCTCGTTTAAGAAATGCGTTTAATATTATATTTAACGGAAGACTCGCTGTATGTTCGTTATCATCCTCCTCCTCCTTAGTTTCAATTAGGGGAAATGAGAGAAAATTTTTGTTTTTGAAAGTTTTGGTGGGAAATGTAAATAATTAAAAGAAAACGTGCTATAACTCTTTATTGAGATTGAACTTTGCCTGTAAAATGTGGTACGTGAGTGTACCTGCCAAAGCCACTGTAGCCCAAACTTCATAATGGCCTATAGTTGTTACCTGTGTTGGGAGCATGCGCTGACAAACTTTCAACTTTTACAAAATAACGAAGGTCTGGGGTTCACGGTGCTCTATTACGGCAAATCTAAAGAAAACGGGGCAATTGTTCAACCTAAATATTATTTTAATTTAAACTTGGGTTTGGGAGTATATTAAATCAATAAGTAAAAAATATATATATATGAATCACCACCATCTATTTACAGTCATTACCGTCTCATTAAAAAGTGAAGATAAACTATGATTAAATGACAAAATGGTAATTATTTCAGTTATTTTCCGAGTTATTTTCAACGACTTATATATTAACGTAATAATAGTCTTCAATATAAAGTTCTAGAGGTAAAAATAAAATATATATATCGATTTATTTATTATAAAATTTTTAACGTTATAGCGAAGACCGCTAACATGTGACAAACGTAAATATCAACGATAACTTCGTGAAAATATTTTTCAGATAAGAGCGCTGGTGCATGTTTCAAGACCTCTAGACTCACTGAGTGCTAAAGCATAAGCATTTGACAAATAACCTTTTATTTCGGTTAGGTAAGAAAATATTTAAGAGTTAATAAACATCTATAAGAAAAAAAAAACAACGAAAATGTTATCAATGTCGCATCTCAAGAGTGAGCGTGTGCGCGCGCGCATGTTCGTACATACGTACGTGTGTGCGTAATATTACTCTGTATCTACATGTTCAATGTATAATATATAATGATACCGTCGGAAATTTTCCAAGTCATTATTGACAATAAGATGTTATTAGTCACAAAGAACAGAAACCAGCCAAAGATCTTACGCTTGAATATTTTCGACGAATGGTTTCTATTGTTCTAGAATAACATTAGCCCAAGTTAGCACCTGCCAGAGGGCGATAGAAAGGGCATCAAACTAAAAAAAATTAGAAGCACTGCAGATAAAAAAAAAAAATTGAAGTCCAACTCATTTGAAGTTAAAACTCACCGTCTAATCAGTATTATAAAATAATCACTTATTACTTTATTAAAGATTTTTCACTTTCCTCTATAAAATAATTTAAGAATCAAGCTATGTAGCTTGAAAGATCCCGAAACTAAATGCGTAATTGACTTACTATTTTTTATTTAATAACGATTGTAAACGTAACTTACAGCAAAATAAAAAAATAAAATAAAATAATATAAAATTACTTACAGCACGACGTAGCTGTGTACGAATGGCCAATGCTAGTACCTAATTATGAAAAAACGTGAATTTCCTTATTAGTATATTGAACGTAATGTATATTTATTAGCATACATTTAATAATTTTGACGGTCAGAATATATTGAGTATCGACCTGTAACCTACAAATAAACTTTTACCGTTTCTGTGCGTTACAACATAATAAATATTATTTGATTAGTTTTCATGTAGCTCTTGTCTGGTAATATAATGTACATTGTCTGCTTTGCTTTTTATTATGTATTCATGATTAGTGAACGCATGTGAGAAAAAAATGTTTGGACTCGAAACTGATATTTTATGGCGGAAATTTAGTTTGGAGTTGCTTTGGAACCGCATTGTTATTAGAATTAAGCAAAGATATAATTTTTCTGTGAGGTTACGTTTTTTAAATAAGTTGCTCATATATAATTGTTTTTTTTTTAAATGATTGTTATGAACTGTACATATTGATTAGTTTTTGTCATGCCAATATTAAAATTGGATCTGCTGCTGATAGTCTAGATTTTCAGTTGTGTGTCATGGAGTTCATTTATTTTCATTAATGTTCAAGTTTATTATTCCAGTGTGATTAGGGGCGAGGTTACCACCATATTGGTTCAGATTTACATCTAATCGAACCTTGCACTTTAAAAATTTACTCAGCAATTGCGAGATTGGTCTGAGCTGCCGAATTAGCGATAAAATCTCCCCAACATATAATAATAAGAGGGAAATAAGTTTGAATCATTGGCAGTTGCTTCTCTGCGAGTGATTAGCTATGAGCTTATAGAAGAATAATAAAGTGGGAAGACAAAATAAATATTATTTAATAACTATAGGTTATTCCAGTAATAATGGCGATAGTTTCAATATTACATTCGGCGATACCTGACGTCATCATGATAAGTAGTTTTTAATATAAAATATACGTCACAGTTAACCTTTTGCACCGTATTCAGCCTAAATTAAGTATCGATATCTATATGTATAAAAGAAAGTTGTGTTCGTTACACTATTCATAACTCAAGAACGGCTGAACCGATTTGGCTGAAAATTGGTGGAGAGGTAGCTTAGAACCAGGAAACGGACATAGGACACTTTACAATTATATAAAGCTGAAGAGTTTGTTTGTTTGTTTGAACGCGCAAATCTCAGGCACTACTGGTTAGAACTGAAAAAATATTTTAGTGTTGGATAGCTCACTTATCAAGGAAGGCTATACGTCATGACGCTGTGATCAAAAGGAGTGGAGCAGTAATAAAAACTGTTGTGAAAACGGGGAAAATTTATAACTTTTGAGAGATTATAACGGAAAACTTTATCCTGAAAAACTCTATCACGCGGGCGGAGTTGCGGCCAAAAGCTAGTGTTATATAAAGCTGAAGAGTTTGTTTGAACACACAAGGACAACTAGTACGAATTGAAAAATTCGAAATTACTGAATTTACTGTTGGATTGCCCATTTATAGAGGGAGACTATAGGTTGCATACCATCACGCTATGACCAATAGGAGCAGAGCATCACTGTAGATGTTGCAGAAACGGGGGAAAATTATTACCCTTCCTTTTGTGTTATTGCTTGCTGTTGCGTGCGCTGCGTAAACGATTAAAGTTACGCAACAATCATGTATGACGGAACTGTTCCTGTTAATTTGTTATTGTATATATTACAAAATATAGTCCCCTGTCACATCTCGTTGTCGTCTAAACGCGATAAACTTTAAAACTACACAACGGATTTCGATGAAATTTGCTATGGAGATAGTTTAATGCCCTGTGGAGGACATAGGCTACTTTGTATTTCGGGAATTATTATTCTGGAAAACTCTTTCATGCGGGCGATACCGAGACCAAAGCTAGAGTCGACATAACGCTTTAATAAATATATTGTATATAATAATTAGCTGACCCGGCGAACTTCGTACCGCCTACAGTTGATTCTTTAATTTTTAATTTTTTTTTAATACATATTCTGCTATTCGGGACTCCGGGTCAGCGAGTAAGATAAAAAAAGAAAGTTGATAAGTCAACAATTACATTATGTCAAAAAAAAAAATTAAACAATTAAAATCTTTCCATTGGCATTAATTAACAATATTGACATTAATATTTATACGTTACTAACGTTACTCAATTGTTTTACCTTCCCGGAACCCCACCACTAACACTTAAATTTTATAATATGGTATTAAAGTTCAAATTGACTTTTAAGTATTATTACGAATCTTTTGTATGGGAATGTAGAAAATGTTGATTTTAGACTTTTTCAGGCAATTTTTTTAAATTTTCTCTCCGTAAGAACTATCTTCGTACTTCAAGGAATATTATAAAAAAAGAATTAGCGAAATCAGTTCAACTGCTCTCGAGATTTGCGGTTAGCAACACATTCAGCGATTCATTTTTATATTATAGATATAAGGTCATTTTGATAGTGAGTTAATAAATGAAACCATTTATTCTTCAAAATATCACAACAATAAGATGAACTAACTATAGATGTAAAATAAAAAAGTGTAAGTTTCGAACAAAATAAATACCAACAAAAGTAATTTTAATTTTACATGCTTTAAGGCCACTATTACTACACGAAGAGAATTTGTAGGAAAAACATACTTTCAGTCAGCAATACACTTAACACACAGCGTATTTGTTATAAAGTACAAAATGAAAAAAAAAGAGAAATCTAAAACTGGGATTTTTATGGCGTAGATATTTATTATTTATGCATAATTTTCGGCGCAATGTTAAAGTTCAAATGGGGTTTCACTAACATCAATGTAAAAATGACCCTATATCGGATGCCCCAGAAAATAGTGTCAAGCGGAGGTCCAGAAATAGACCACTATTTGGGGTATCCGTATCACCCCCATGTATGTTCCGCGATTTTTCATAGTTTTCGAGTTATGAATATTTTTCTGAATTTTTGAGAATTTTCGATTTGAACAATTAAATGTTTTATTATTTTAAAAGTAGAAGAAATCTTCGAGATTTTTTTATTGCAACTAAATTTGCATTAGTTGTATTTTTTTGATAAAAACAAATCAGCTTCGTAACTTTAATGATAATTATGAAAATGTAGTGTAAAGTGAAAAACTTACGTTTTATGAATTATGAGTTAAATTTTCCACTTCAAGTTAAACATCTAAACAGGTGACTTCGTGGTTCTAAGATAGGTCAAAAACTTCTCCAAACTCTCAACGTTCATATTCATTAAAAAAACATAGTCCTTCATGTGGGCTACTTTGGCTAAAATCAGCCTTAAAAGACATCGAGGTGGAAATTTCCTAAAATTTGCCATTAGATTACAATTATTTTTACTCACGTCACATCATTCCTAAGGTTAATTAGTTTGTTAACCAACCGAAAATGACTACAAGAAAGCTATGAGTTAAACATTTGGCATCTTTTATGTCTAAGTTCCATTAATTTTGCACGATTCGTTCTCGCGGTTTAAGAGTTGCAAACGTGAGTGCACATCTTTTACCTGCAATTACAATGGGCCGAGGGGATAATAAAAATAGCACAGCGCCTGATTATGGTTGACCGCAATATTTCCCTTTAAGTATTCACTGTAGTAAACTCATAACATAAAAAGTAAGGAGTAATAAAACTGAATACACACAGTGTTTGTGTGGTGTATACTGCACACTTGAACAGCAGTACGTGATGAAGAGGGAGACGCCAAATAAAAAACCTAAAACTTTTGTTGCCTCGCGCCCAATGCCAACATGCTGTCAACGTTGAAATCATACTAAATTCAGGTGTGGCGATTGCAGTACAGATGAGTCGAACACAATGAGTGTATGGAACGCCAGATCTAATACTTAGTACATAAATATCGAAGCATGAGCCAGTCTAGTTGATGCTAATATAGATTTCAATAAACGTGGACAACATTTGAAGGTTAATAATATGAACCAAACAAAAATAGTTCAACTCACTTGAATTCAAACCATAAAGACTATTGTGAAATAATACGAAAAACAAAGCAACAAATCCATAAGCAAACAATAAGTAATTGACTGATTATTGTTTCCTTAACAAAGATTGTAAACAACGTACCTTACAGCAAAATATTAACACGGCGGAGCACTAGCTGCGTACGAAAGACCAATGCTAGCTAGTATTATATCTAAATATGAACAAACGCTAATTTATCGAATAGTAAACTTACATTTAACTTTTACGAAGTAATGAGGTAATGTAAATTTATTTTAAATGTAATAATTTTGACAATCTGAATATTTCGAGTGTCGATTTGTAAATGTACAAATAAAATTTTCTTGTTTCTCTGCGTTATATTAGGTATCTCTTCTTGTGACTGCTTGCAGCTCAAACAGCGTGAATATCTGTTCCTAGAGATTACCAGAAAAATGCATAATATCCATTATGCGTTTTTCTGGAATATCAAAATATCCTTAATCTAGGTTGCATTTACAATATAAAGTGATCTGTTAAATAACCTTGTAAATGTATACTCCAACACGGACCTTCCCTTTAATCATAGTTTCTTACCGATTTATTCCTTTACTAGTTTTTGTATGTTACTTTGTTCGCCTCTGTGGGATGGTATTTATAACACTGAAAATATACATTTTTTTTAATGATACATGCGCAGCTTGCCAGGTATGGGTGTAGGAAGTTGTCCGATTGAATTAGGATCCAGGACCCTAACCTATAACTCCTTATTGGCGTTTCTATATTGGAAAAGAAATGTGATCAGTGTTACTAAATAAAACAACAATATAGACAACAGGAATGTATTTAGATCATACTATATTGGATAATGTTGTATAAAGTATAGAAGAATTTAAATACAATATAACCAAAGATAGCGAAGTATAAGAAATTAGCAATTTTAAACCAAAATTGCATCCTCATGCCTTTTTTCGTATTTTTTAAATTGTCTTTGATGATGTATTTACGAAGGCCAAGGCAATATGTCAAGAAGTAGTCCTCAAGGAGAAGAGGTTTCATATTAAAGTTGAACAGGACTTTATCTGTTGTGGACAGCCTGTTGTACAAGTCGACGGTGTTGTCATCCTTGAAGGTCCACTCGTTGGTTAAAAAGTACGACAGAATCAACGTCATCTTGTACATTTTTGTGTATAATTTCACAACCCTGAAAATAAGCATTTAATAATAATAACAATAAATGAAATTTACACTGCAAACAAGGTAAAGGTAACTAATTGAAATGGAGACGCAATTTAAAAGTAAACTGTGAGGGCCGCTTCCTGGGGCGATCGCCGGAGCACACCTGGAGCTGACGCTGCGTATCACAGCAAACGATCCGCAGAATACGATCCGAAGATATAACCAAACAATCACAAAGTGAAGAAGATTTAGGATTTCATATTAATACTATAAACTCAACAGAAAATTCACTACCTAACATACCCATATTTGAAGAAGACAGTAGTGAAGTAAATTACTTGCTATCATCAAATCAGGAAATACACTCACGCGCATCACACGTTACCACACAAACCTCAGAACCATTACTCATCTCACTAGCTCACCTAAATGAATACGATACACGAGTCTTAGACTACTTAACTCCGAATTACGCTGTAGAGAAATTGAGGATCAACTGCAAACTTACGTAACACTGTATATTGGAACTGACCCTACATCTAGCCCAAAATTACCTGGATGAAAAGAAACTAAAAAAATATGCGTGTTTGCTAGATATGTTTAACAGCGATATATAAAGAAATTTTACAGTATTCATAGTGATTTAGTACATTTACATACATTAATATATTGCAGTGCGTTAATAATTTGAAAAACTCTAGGCTTTAAAATTCAAAATAATATCAAAAGTATAGTTCATAAATCCAAATCAGAGAAATCGGCGTGCCAAAGAAGAATAGAGAGAGACATAAACAAACTACGAGGGGATATAGGAGTTTTAACACAATAAATAAATATTTTTTTTATTGCTGTGAATGACGAGATGTGCTTGCCGTTCGCCTGATCGTAAGCGATACGACATAAACAGTAGAAACACCATCCAACACCTTGAATTACAAATTGTTGTTTGGTATTTCACTTAAATTGTTTCTATTTAAATTGTTGTTAAAGCTCATTATGTCCAGTAGTTACATTGGCTACAAAGTCCTTCAAACCGGAACACAACAGCGACTACACACTGCTGTGTACCTACTGTGGTACCTACCCAGGCGGACTCTCACATATGAGAGGCCTACCATCTGCCAATTAACAAATTACAAACATACACTTAAAGATATAATACTACGCTGTTATGAAGTTAACGAATCAGACTATAGGTTTAAATTTAAATTTGTATAGGAAGTTTGAATACTAGGTTAAAATGTTTATTTCAAAGGTGTCTTGAACATTGATGCAGTTTATGACTCCGACAGTGTACATCCATGTAATTAAATTTGGACAAAAAGAGTGATTCAGTCAGTTTTATACGCATCTGAGTGTTTTAATAATTCCCTAATTTGATACAACACTTTTAGTCTATAAAAGCAATTACCCGCGACACTTATAACTTGAGAGTCAAAACAAAGTAGCTTATCCATAATTAAACCTAAATTTCTAGCCTTATGAATCCACTCCAGCAGAATACATTTAGAAGCACATTGTAATTAGAAGTAAGCAAAGATTTAATTATTTTATGAAGTTACGATTTTTTAACCAATACTTGACTACTCATGAAAATTTAGTTATGAAAATAGATTTTCGACATAATATTTATAGAGTCCATATTCGATTTCATTTATAACTATGAAGTGGTTATTTTTTTTTAAACTTACGAAGGTATTCCCTCAGGCAGTTTCAGTCGTAATAAAAAGAACAATAAGTCAATAATATACGCAGGTATATAGTGCAGCATCCAGTATAGAAGCCAAAAGATGAATTTGTTGCTGGTTTCCACACACCAACAATACCAAACAGATTTAGGAGAGACGAGAGACTTCATTCGGTCAGAGTGGATTATTTTGCTGGTAGTATCTGGAATTTAATACAAAAATAATTTTGGCTACATTACATGGTTGAATTATTCTATTTATCTGTGTAATTTATGCTCTTGATTGTAAGTTTAGACCCATCCTATGAGGTTTAAGCCTGCATCAATTTAAATGAGTTAATTCGTTGAGTAGATCATAATTATTAACACTAAACTATGTATTTAAGAAAAATAATTAACGATACCTGTATTAAAACTGGATCCGCTGCTGATAGTGTAGACTTTCAGTTGTTTGTCATCGTTGTCGTGTCTGTTGTGAGTCTCCACAGCAGATGCGATGACAGCATTAGTGACGAAATCAGCTGGCGCTATGCATGCGTCCATGTTTTCTTTGAGAATCACGTGGGCTGCTCCAATTAAACCGGTTAAGAGCCACTGAAATCACATAACATTGGAAAGAACCAATCAAGTAATAGCTTTAACCATCAAAGGCGACGCAAAGTCACAACTGCAGCAAGCGAACATCAATGGAGTTATTGTTCGTTTATGATTTGAGTGTGATTTTTTTATCGAATCGAAACTTGCACTCCCGAAATTTACATAGTAATTACTCGAAATTGGTCTGAGCTGCCTAGTTGGCGATAAACTCTCCCCAACATGTCATTTATTCTGAGCAATATGCTGAGCCTCACATAAACAAGGGTTCAGGCAACGTGCATCACATGATAGTGTCGAAAAGGTTTCAGTTCATCACAAACTGCCAGCTTAGGCGTGCCTGATACGGATTTTAAACTGGAACTTTCTTTTAGTAGATGGTTACTCACGGATTATAATGGAGGAATAAAAAAATGAAAAATAACATACTGGGAAAAGGAAGCAAGCATAAATTATGAATATCATAAATGACCAACCCCAGTGGCTCCGTAGACGCAGGACGGGTCAATCCATCCCGGCGATGGTTCATTATACGCACCTAAAACTGAAATAAATTATATAAATCGATGATCTATTGCAGAGCTCAGAGCGAAAGCGCGCATGAATGCACACCATGCTGACTGTATGTTTATAATATTAAGGTTGCAAAGCATTGATAGCATCGGAATAAGTGCCATTTTATACGTTCCGGTTACAGAATAAGCGTAGAAATTTGTGTCGCATCCACACTTACATGGACTGCTTTTTATAGCGATACAATTCTATACAATATGATGTCGGCTACTCGGTAAATAGAATTTGTGAAAAGACACCCAGAGATTCATTGCATAGATGGTAAGCTATTTGGAAGCTCAAACCCATTTTCTATTATATATTTTTATCAGGGAAGTATTATATTTATTTTCTAATTTTAATAAAAAAAAAAAACTTTTATATAAAGAAATGGAAACCCAGCGTATTTACCGATAGGCGGCCTTACTACACAAGCTGGTAGATCTCCGAGGTAGCTGCGTACAATTTCCTCCGCTACTGCTTTTGTGAACGTGTAAGTGTTGGGCCAACCATCAATTAACCTGCAAACAGGTTGCATTATTTGCGGTGCATGTGCATGATGGTAAAACTTCCTTTGGCTTTGTTAGTGATCCGTTACCACCAAGTAACCTGTTTTCATTTGTTGTTTTAACCACAAATATGAATATCTCTACTTACTCCTTCGTGATGGAGACCAGCCTCTCATCCCCCATACTCTCTGCCATGCCTATCAATGCATCCGGGTATATTGGGCTGGGGTAGAACTGTTCCAACACTTCTGATTTGATTCTGTCTCGAGTCGCTTGACAGTATGCTGTCGATACGTACACGAATGACCTGGAAGCATTTACATGAGCTCATCTCAGTTTATTTGAAGAAGTACACAGTGATGTGATTACATTCATTGAGTTTATTTCTACCCCAAAAAGTGCGTGTTAGCCTAAAGAAGAATAGAACTGATTGTCGGGAGATTCGCGGCAAAATCCAATCCTAAGACACACACCACTGAGTTTTGAAGTTATATATGTATTGTCTGTCGATATCATACGCTTTAACAGGGATGTAGAGTAAAATATCGCGAAAAAACCTACACATCTAAGAATACTCCATAACTATTACGAAGGTATGTGAAGTCTGCCAACCCGCACGACGTCAGCGTGGTTTATATTATAATAGTAAAATTGTATTAATCTACTAACGTCTTAGAAGCGTAATTGATGTATACAAATACGCTAGAATTGTTATCCAGGAAGAAAAAGGTTGACTCAAAAGGTAAACGTGTCCTATTTTCTTCTCGACATGCAAATATAAGTAACATTCGAGAATTGCTCTCTGTTGAAGTAAGTCCACTTTACTATATATTAGTCATTTTCATTAGAAGGTAAATATTTATATGGCCTATTCCTTGAAGCCACTGACAGGAACATATTCAATAGTTTAACACGCAAGCAAAGCCACCAGGCATTTTTGTAGCAACCGTATATTAGATATCGAAATAAAATTAGTTTTCTGACTTCCAGACTCCAGGCTATTACTGAGCAGAAAACCTACTATCACTTTGTCTGACCCTGGGTTCGAACTCGAGACCATAGAGCGGTGTTGTACCGCACTCGCAATACAACTACATGTGTACATATCATGTAAATGTATCAATAATTCTTGAATTTTTCGTAAATTACGATTAGTTCGTTAATACAAATTCCAACAATGAGCATATGGAGGCACTGGTTATTAATTAAATTTGTTCACTGTATTTGTGGGGAAAAGAATATACCTTGACACGACACGCACTAAACATGGGACTAGAGCTGCATAAGGGATACAAAATGAAAATATAGGCAACAGAAACAGTATGGAAGCACATTACCTTATGGCGTCTGCGGCGGCGGTTCGGCTGATATGATGCTGGCAGCTTCGTATGTATGCTTGCGGCGACTACTTAAACTGAACTTCACTCTCCTATCTATCATGTGCACATTCACACGAAGTTAATTAAGAAATAAGCATCAAAGACCGATAATTAAATAAATTATGCGAGCGACGTCATCGTGCCTATTTCTTTTGCGGAGCGCGAACAAGAGTGTAGCACCCCGCACCCCGTACGGCGCGCGGGCGCAGGCGGAAATATTTACAGCGCAGCGCTCTCGCTCTTGCTCACTGGGAAGGTATGTACCGGAAAGGGATGCGGAAAGGAAGTGCACGTGTCGTGTCACTAAATTATAATAAAATAATATTTTGATTAATGCGGCCGCAAATGCAAAGTAAAATGTATACAATAATGATTATGAAATATGGCGCAACCAGCATATATGATAAGAAAGAGGGCTTAAAATTATATTATTGTAAAATATGCCTATACAGTGTTAAAGACTTTGGCGACGCATATTTATGTATCCTCTTAAATTATTCATCATGTTTTAGAATGAATTACACATTTATTCAGAAACACTAGTGCCTGATTATCTATAATAACATCAGCTCTGTTTTATTTTAGCTGGAGAGCTATTCTATTACAAGAATAATTGCAACATACCTTAGGTTTTTACACTGCTCCGCTAGAGCAAGTATTTCCCTGGTACCACGCACATTGATCAGAGTCGCTTTACGTAAAGTCTCGTCGAATCTAGTGGTAGCTGCCATGTGGAATATAACATCGACCTGAACAGAAAAATATACTGTAATAATATACTGTCTGAGGTTAACAAAAAAAAAGCGGCGATAGCCTAGTTGGATGTGGAACGGACTGCCAAGACGAATGTGCGCAGGTTCAAATCCCAAGGGCACACCTCTGAATTTTCTAAAATCATGTGTGTATTCTTTGTGAATTTATCGTTCGCTTTAACGGTGAAGGAAAACATCGTGAGGAAACCTGCACATCTAAGAAGTTATCTATAGGAATTTCGAAGGTGTGTGAAGTCTACCAATCTGCACTTGGCCAGCGTGGTGGACTAAAACCTTATCCCTCTCAGTAGTAGAGGAGGCCCGTGTTCAGCTGTGGGACAGTATATAATACAGGGCTGATATTATTAATATTATAGAGATTAATAAACGACGTGGGTCTTTTGAGACTGTAGTGAATATGGATGTTGGAGCATCTGATGGAGACATGCATTTAAATTGTAATATGAGTCTTGTACGGTAGAATTTTGAAGTAAAAGTCATATAATGTAAATGGCATTCTACCATTGACCGAAACTTAAGCCATATTGTAACACAAGAAGCAGGTTACCTCTTCGGCTATGGTGACCCAACTTTGGACGCTAAGGCCGAGTTGTAATTCGGCCACATCTCCTTCGACTGGTTCTATTTTATTCCCAAAATCTGGATTAGTTTCGCGAAGGTTATCAAATACCTGAAATCATAATAATATCATTTTTCATTGTTCATAATTATTGGATAGAAATTCGTGGTTTTAATGCTTTATGTTTGTTTACTTTTAATATTATTCCTGATATCAGCCTTTAATTTGAATTAATCTGTACTTCTATAGTTTCAACCAACGCTAATCCAACATCAGGCTCCATAGAGACATTATATTTTTTCTTAAACATTTAACCAAAATCAATGGTAACTTTAAGCGACGTGAATAAAATAAAAGTTTCCCGATTTTGTAAATTTAGTAAGATGCTAGAGTGTGTTGTGTAACAGTGTGGTGACCGAAAAGAAATAAGTTCTTCAATTGGACATCGCGTGAGATCCTTGGTCTAAGTGCGAGGTCCCTAATGTCTAAAATACTACTGCCGTGACGTAGTTGTATAGCATGCGCACCACAACTATCGCTTTGAAGGCTTGGGTTCGAATCTGTATTAATAGTTCTGGCATTTAATATTGAGGTCAAGGCATTGTGATATTGAGGTTTCCTGCTTAATTTTAGTCCATAATTAGGCGTTTGTGGCTGTACAACAAACATATTTAGAATATCAACGATAGTCTTAAGTCAATTCAAACTTTGATATCTTACGTGATCTACTAGAGCACGTTGTATAAGTATCTAATTTAAGTACTTACACAATCTTTTAGTAAAGCACTAATTCTCTCTTTACTTGACATTCCCTTTTTCGGTCTTAATATGACGTAAATTTTCTTTACATCACAAGATCTGGAAATAAATTAAAACATCTTCAGTGATAAAAGTTTATCCTACTATAATATTATATTTCTTAAAGTTATGGTTTATCGATTCTCACTTTATACTTTCAGAGTGGAACTATGATGCTTCTGGATGAATTACTTATTTTTGCTATATCACCTGATCAGTTTCTCGATGAGCAGTTTCCCGAGAAAGCCGGTGCCTCCAGTGACGAAGGCTGTCGTGCCGCTGAAGAATCGCTGTATCTCCGAGTCACCGCGAGTTGCCGCTTCCAGGATCGGCTTTTGACGCGCTTTCGCTTCTTCCATTAAAACTTCTGCGGGATCCATTACTGCGATTTCTTGGAAAATCGAATCAAAAAGTTGATTTTGAATGCAGAATAGAGTGCCTATATTCTACAGATCGACGGTCCCTACGCATATACGGTTATGATGGAAATTGCTAAAGCATATCGCTACACATATCTATTTACAAAAAATTAAAAATGTGACGCTGTTTATTAAATGTTCAAAACTTATATTGGTTTGTATAGCTTATATTGTATGTATGCGGTATTGTAGCTTCCAAACGATTGGACTGATTTTGATGCGTTTTTTTTGTTAAAAATAAATGTGCTCGTGATGGCTCTTAGCTATAATTAATGAAGATCAATGTAAGTGTTTGAAGATCATCTGTTCATTTCCTTTCCAATTTCGCAAGTTTAATTGATTTGAAAATTGCTGTACCGATACTTCGATGGTATTTACAACAGATGGCAACCTTGTGCTGATGCTGGAGTAGTGTGCCGTACCTATACTATAATCAATCCCGCGGAATCCTGCGACACGCGGGACTGGATAATGACGCGAGATCCCGGAATAACGGGATATCGGTAAAGTGCGAGTAGAAACCCTACAGCAAAGTCATTAAGGCTGATTAGAAATGGTATGGTCGGTCATAAACTTATGATGCTATAATCACTCGTTTAAGCAACGCGTTTAATATAATATTTAATGGAAGACCCGCTGAATGTTGGTAATCATCCTCCACAGCTAGTTACAGCTAAGTATCGGGGGCGTATGCGGGGATATGTCTGAGCAAATAACAAAGTCAAGATTTAGCGGTTATAGTTTTAAACAATTGTAATTAGTCAGTCTGTTGGGCTAACTAGCTACGGACCGCGAGACAGTCTCCACGCACTCACAGCAGTATTAGATGATGTCATTCGCACTGCTAGCTCGCCGTCCGTTGAGGTATTGCCTGACATTCCCACTTCACTGTGTAGCGTAGTTTCTGTCGACTGCCGATAGTTGGCGTTGGCATTCCGTTTAAAACTCAGAGTTTAAAAAAAACAAGCCGATGACTCTGTCAAACGCCAATAAACTCGATGTCGACGACATAATATTGTTTTAGCTCTTTATATTTGTAATAACACACCCTCAACAACAAATAGTTGGATTCATAGTTACCCGCTGGTTGCCAACAATTCCATGCGTATGGATTGCTAATGATTCTGCGTTTCAATTCGGGTAAAATGAAAGAAAATATTAGTTTTTAAAAGTTTTGGTGGAAAATTAAAATAATTAAAAGAAAACGCGAAAAAAAGCGGCGAAAGCATAAGCGAAAATAAAAGCGGGATCGTTCTGCTCATGATCCCGCTCGGCTCCTTCCGCGAGATGACTTACTTGCAGAAGGAGGAGCCTAAGTTAGCACATGCCAGAGGGCGATAGAAAGGACATCTAACTAAAAAAGAAATTAGAAGCACTGCAAAAAAAAACAAAGCTGAAGTCTAACTCATTTGAAGTTAAAACTTATCGACTAATAGTATTATAAATAATAACTGATAAATTTATTAAAGAATTTTCACTTTCTTCTGTAAAATTATTAAAAAATCAAGTTCTATACATCGAAACCAAATGAGTAATTGACTCACTATTATTATTAAATAACGATTGTAAAGAACGTAACTTACACCAAAATATATATGCGGCGGAGCACTAACTGCGTACGGCTGACCAATATAATTATATAATATAATATAATTATATAATATCGGCCCTGTATTATATACTGTCCCACTGTTAGGCACGGGCCTCCTCTACTACTGAGAGCGAATGGGAACAAACGTGAATTTTCTGAATAGTAAACTAATATATTGAACTTATGTATATTTATTAGTTTGCATTTAATAATTTTGAAGGTTAGAATATATTGAGTATCGACCTGTAACCTACAAATAAAATTTTCTGTGCGTTACAACACAATAAATATTATTTGATTCGTTTTCATGTAGCTCTTGACTGGTAATATAATGTACATTGTCTGCTTTGCTTTTTATTGTGTATTTATAATTATACAACGCATGTGAGAAAAAAATGTTTGGACTCGAAAATTATATTTTATGGCGGAATTTTGTTTGGAGTTGCTTTGGAAGCACATTGTTATTAGATTTAAGTAAATATATAATTTTTCTATGAAGTTACGATTTCTAAATCAGCCGCTCAGATATAATTGCTTTTTTAAGATGATCGTAATAAACAGGATATCCAGGTACTGCTTTGTTTTTCCATACCTGTATTAAAACTGGATCCGCTGCTGATAGTGTAGACTTTGTCAGCGTTGTCGTGTCTGTTGCGAGTCTCCACAGCAGATGCGATGACAGCATTGGTGACAAAATCAGCTGGCGCTACGCATCAGCAGATGCTATGACAGCGTCTGTTTTCTCTAAGCATCACGTGGGATACTCCAATTATAATGCTTGGGAACCACTGAAATTAAATAGCATTGTCTCTCGCTTTAACCATCAAAGGAGACGCAGAGACACAACTGCAGCACCCGAATATCAATGGAGTTATTGTTCAAGTTTATTATTCTAGTGTGATTAGGGATGAGTTTACCACCATATTGGTTCAGATGTTTACATCTAATCGAAGCTTGCCCTTTAGAAATTTACACAGCAATTGCGAGATTGGTCTGAGCTGCCGAATTAGCGATAAAATCTCCTCAACATATAATAATAAGAGGGAAATAAGTTTTGTGAATCATTGGCAGTTGCTTCTCTGCGAGCTTATAGAAGAATAATAAAGTGGGAAGACAAAATAAATATTATTTAATAACTATCGGTAATCCCAGTGAGTTGAGCGGCGATAGCCTAATTGGTTGTGGAACGGACTGCCGAGACGAATATCCGCAGGTTCAAATCCCAAGGGCACACACCTCTGACTTTTCTAATAAAATATGTGTGTATTCTTTGTGAATTATTGCTTGCTTTAACGGTGAAGGAAAACAATAGGAATTTTGTGGTGGACTAAGACCTATTCCCTCTCAGTAGTAGAGGAAGGCCCGTGCCCAACAGTGGGACAGTATAATACAGGGCTGATGATATTATAATTCCAGTGATAATGTCCATAGTTTCAATATAACATTTGGCGATTTCTTAAGTCATTATGATAAGTAGTTTTGAATACAAAATATACACCACGGTTAACCTTTTGCACCGATTTCGGCTTAAATTAATTATGCATATATTATATAAAGCTGAAGAGTTTGTTTGTTCGAAAGCGTTAATCACAAGGACAACAGGTACGAATTGAAAAATTCAAACTTGAATTTGAATTTACTGTCAGATAGCCCATTTATCATACATACCATCACGCTATGGCCAATAGGAGCAGAGCATCACTGTAGATGTTGCAGAAACGGGAAAAATTATTACCCTTCCTTTTGTGTTATTGCTTGCTGTTGCGTGCGCGGCGTAAACGATTAAAGTTACGCAACAATCATGTATGACGGAACTGTTCCTGTTAATTTGTTATTGTATATATTACAAAATATAGTCCCCTGTCACATCTCGTTGTCGTCTAAACGCGATAAACTTTAAAACTACACAACGGATTTCGATGAAATTTGCTATGGAGATAGTTTAATGCCCTGTGGAGGACATTGGCTACTTTGTATTCCGGGAATTATATGACGGGACTTTCATCCCGGAAAACTCTTTCATGCGGGCAATACCGAGAACAAAGCTAGAGTTGACATAACGCTTTAATAAATACAATGTGTTCACACTATAATATATTATACAAAGTCATTTTGATAATAATAAATAAATATTCATTTTCATAGTGAGGTAATAAATTTAACTACTTATGTATCTATTTTTCAAAATAACACAACCACAAGATGAACTAACTATAGATGTAAAATAAAAAAGTGTGAGTTTCGAACAAAATAAATATCAACAAAAAGTAATTTTAATTTTACATGCTTTAAGGTCCGTACTACTATACGATGCGATTTTGTCACGCATTTACAGCACGCTTCCTCTGATATAGACGGTGGTATCTAATTACGTTACACCTTTTTATCTATGTTACGTGAAAAGCAAATGTAGCATATGTCTACAGTTAGCATTGAGAACAAAAAGCTACAAAATAATCGATTTATCGATTTTATTTTCCTAATGGCGATAGCCTAGTTGTTTGTGGAACGGACTGCCGAGACAAACGTCCGCAGGTTCAAAACCCAAGGGGGATACCTCTCACTTTTCTAAAAAAAATTATGTGTGTATTCTTTGTGAATTATCGCTTGCTATAGCGATGGAGGAAAACATCGTGAGTAAACCTGCATACCTGAGAAGTTCTCTATAGGAACTTCGTAGGTGTGTGAAGTACCTATGTTATGTGAAAAGCAAATGTTGCATATGTGTGAATAGTGAATTGTTGGGCCATCTCTCGTTAAAAGTAGGTGGTAGTAACAGAGTACAAAATCAGTTTTTTATACCATTTACCTCTAACAATGTTGCTCACAATAATTCTATGTTAAGCATGTGTAGAGCATATAATATCAGTAAAGACCTAGATATTTTCTCACTGTCTAAATATTTATATATGTAGATGTCTAACTAGAGTGATTGTATAACACTTAAAAATTGCTTTATTTGCAATTTAGTGTTTCAAACTGTAATGTGCGTAACTTTTATCGGAGTTTGAATTTAGCACTGCTAAATGCATCCTTTTTTGTATAACTATAATTTATATTTATTTAGGCATACCTACAGAGCTATGTCTAAATAAATAAAAATTAAAAAACAATAGTTTTTCCATATATATATAATAATTCTCTTTGCAATAGTTTATAGGGACGCTCGTGTCTATATACGTCAATGTAAGAAATTATTAAATAAGTAGTTTTGTGGATTTATAATAACCCATGTTGGCGACGTGCCGATCGTTGTCAGCTGCATGCCGACCCTTGACAACGACGATAAGTGGAACAGTAACTAAAAGTTCGCGTATATGATGTGGCGACCCTCTCATAGTGTTAGGGACATTATACTGACGATACGGACATTATGCTGAAGTGAATAGAGTTAGTGACAATCATAGGCAATAAGATTTGTTGTAGTTTTTGTCTATATTTTTATTTGTAACTTGTCTTAGTATTAATGTATATTTGAATGTATATAATTATATATTCCGATAGCGCTCTTTGTAGCCTTTGATTTAGTAAATAATCGTCGAAAACTTCAAGTGACTTAAAAAATTGTACTAGAAATAGGGTGAATAGATTGCGGGCCTCCCTATGGTATAGCCACGACCTAGGTAAGCTAACGCGCGATTACTTGTTACTATGTATTCAACTGAAGACGACGAGAAAGCGAAAAGCCTTAAGGAAACTAAATACTCCGCAAGACTGAAGACTCTTTAAGACTAAAGACTCCTCAAGACGGAAGATTCCTCAAAACTGAAGACTTCCTAAGAAGATTGAAAGAATGGAGTGGCTTAGGGACGATAGTGATGGCATTGGGCACAGCGCGTTAAGGTTTCTTACTTGTCGTCTCCCTCCACTACACCTTTAATTCATCTATCGCTGTTCAGGTGTGGAGTTTGCACCACACACACTGTGTTTATTCAGTTTTATTTCTCGTTACTTTATGTTATGAGTTTACTGAGGTGAATACTTAAAGGGGAACATTGCGGTCAACCATGGTCAGGCGCTGTGCTATTTTCAACCCAAGATAATGGACCTTCTAAATGAATATTGGATATATTGCAATGGAGGAGTTGTGATAAGATGATTTGAAGGACGATGGTGCGGCATACACTCGTGACTGACTGATTGACTAATTGTGCCTGACTAAATCATAACCTGCTGTTAACACTACACCATTGCTATTACACAAGATAAACCTAATTATTTTATATTCATCCTTACCTCCCTTATTATAATTGTCTCGTAACTTTATGTGCCTTCTTCAGCATTTATCGTTAAGAAAAAAATCTCGCTCCTCTCAGGCATATATTTTGAAAATAGTAATTATCGAAGTCAATTTATTTTACATGATCTGGGCCTATTCATTAATATTAGATGGTGTTTGATTTTTTTTTTATTAAATAGTCAACTATCAGTTTTAAAACAGCAGAAAGTTGTGAAATCTAGTATGAAGTACTTGGGTTTAGTTCTGGATAGCCGGTGGGATTTTCGAATCCATTTGAAGTTGTTACGGATGAAATTACCCCGGGCAGCGTGCGCGCTTTTCAGGCTGCTGCCCATCCTGCAGGGTTCTGGTATCCCTTGCCGAAGGTTGTACCATGGACTCCTGCAGTCCGTGGCACTATACGGCAATCCCGTTTTGTGTGACGCCCTGAGCAGCGGTGCATCGGGCGATTAAGTCGTACTGCACGGTTTCGTTCGAGGCGGCTTGCTTGTTGACCGGATTCCTGCTCCTGAATTTGGTCACCAAATCCCTGTTAATGAAAGACACCAAGTCTTTCATTAGCGCGAGGAGGTGTTCAGTCGCGAGCAACGCCCAGCCCCGAAGAAGGTAGAGGCCATGAGGGCCGCTACGTCGAGACGGCATGGAGTAGTGGCATTTCAGGCTGGAGGCCCCGGACCGTCGCGGCAGTGCGACCTGTCTTTGATGAATGGCTGAACAGATATCACGGTGCGGCAAATTTTCGGTTGACATAGGTATTCATCGGGCATGGCTGTTTGGGTGACTATCTGTGCCGGATCGTAGGTATGGAGATGTCGACCGTGTGTCATCCTTAAACTTCCCGCTGGGTAGGGCCCAACACACGTTAAAGTTTTACTCGGCCTGGGACGAAAAGCGTAGCGCTCTTAGGTTTGGGAGCGTGTTGATTCCTCCTGCCGTTAGAGGAGACGTAGGAGGCGTTTAGTCTAAAATACAAAGTAATCTGTTTAACAACCTTGTGAATGTATACACCAAAACGGTAACCAGCAACCTTCCTCTTAACTATAATTTATTACCGATTTATTCCTTCACTAGTTTTTGATTGTCAAAATAGCCTTAATCCAGGTTATGTCTCCAGTATAAAGTAATCTGTTAAATAACCTTGTGAATGTATACTCCAACACGGAACCTTCCTTTTAATCATAGTTTTTGTTTGTTACTTTGTTCGCCTCTGTGGGATGGGATTTATAACACTGAAAATATACATTTGGGTTTCAATGATATATGCGCAGCTTGCCAGGTATGGGTGTAGGAAGTTGTCAGATTGAATTAGGATCTAGGCTCCTTATCTATAACTCATTATTGGCGTTTTTTTATTGGAAAAGGAAATTGGATCACTGTTACTAAATAAAACAATAATATAGATAATAGTAATGTATTTAGATCATAATATATTGAATAGTGTTGTATAAAGTATAGAAGAATTTAAATACAACATAACCAAATATAGCGAAGTATAAGATATTACCAATTTTGAACCAAAATTGCATTTTCACGCCTTTTTTAGTGTTTTTTAAATTATCTTTGATGAGGTATTTACGAAGGCCAAGGCAATAGGTCATGAGGTAGTCCTCATGAAGAAGAGGTTTAATATTAAAGTTGAACAGGACTTTATCTGTTGTGGACAGCCTGTTGTACATGTCGACGGTGTTGTCATCCTTGAAGATCCACTCGTTGGTAAAAAAAAACGACAGGACCAACGTTGTCTTGTAAATTTTAGTATATACTTTCACAACCCTGGAATAAAACACATTGAACACTTTAAGAAGTATTTTTGGAATTAATAATCGAATTTTTCAGTGTTAGTGTGTCACTGTGATATTATTTAATAAATGTGTTTCTTAAAAATGAAGCAAATTTATGGCGGAGCATGCGCGCCGCACATTATAGCGAGCATGCTTCGCCACGTTACATATTAATAATTATATAAAATGCTATCTCGTTAATAATTTAATACAAACCAAGGATTTAGAAGAAGAAAACATAATGTGGTATCATTAGATATTAGGTGATAATAATAATGAAAATAACTAATGAAGTGCTTAGACAGTAGATTCGAGAAGTAATGAAGGAGTTCATAGTTCTTTCTTTTTTCTTGTGCTTTATTCTAAGTGATGATTTTTGATCAATTGCGTTGGTGGTATTTGGTGATATTTGTACATTATTATAAAACATGGCAATATCTATGCTGACGCAAGTGCCCGTATTACTACTTATTACTACTTTTCTTAATTACTAAGTTAGTGTAACATCATATTACATACTTAGTTTATATTATTTTTTACTTATTTCTATGCGTTACATCTTTTACTATTTTCTTACAGTATTCTATGAACTTATCTCTACTTTCCTTATTTTCTATTATTTTACTTAAGTTCTTAAGGCTAATTTCTTCATCTATCTCGCTTTCCAGGTCTGTTCGGCTGCGCAGATACACGGGGCACTCGGTCAGCAAGTGGGTCACATTCTCATTGTTCTCAGGGTCACAGATGCATGACGGGTTCTCTTTGCATTTAAATCGGTGAAAGTACTCGGAGAACCCGTCATGCCCCGTTAACACCTGCGTCATGAGTGGATCCGTCGGAATTTTCTTCACTAGCCGGTATGCCTCTGCAGCGCTCGGGAAAAAGAGTTTGGATCTCCCGTTCCATTCCTCAGCCGACTCAAACCGTATCTGTCGTTTGAGAAATGAGACAGGACAGCTGTCATAATTGGGCCTTATTTTAAGATGAAGTGCAGCTTCCTTCGCGAGCTCGTCTGCTCGTTCGTTTCCCTCCATTCCTGCGTGAGCTTTTATCCAGAATATTTGAATTATTTTGTTTTGTTCCTTGATAGTTCTTAAGTTTTTCCGTATTCTGAGCTCTAGGGGATGGAGGGAAACACTGTCTGAAACAGTCTCCAGTGCTGCTCTCGAGTTGCTCAGGATGATGCACTTCACTGTCGCGCTCTTAATCGCCTCTACCACCGCACGATTCAAGGCCAACAGCTCCGCTTGGTAGACCGTGCACGAGGAATCAAGCTTCATCTTCTTCGTTTTCGTCTCGGCGGCGTTTTCCCATATCGAGATTGCCGCTCCGACTTTGTCGTCAATTTTACTTCCATCCGTATATATGATGAGGCCTTGGTTGGTGGTCGCATGACTGACTTCTGTACGATCCGTGAAGCATCGGTACCTTATTGCGCTTCTCTGTGCCGGATGCTCAAGCTCTCCGAATGCCATAGATCGTTCCACCTCCCGATCTCCTATCACTCGCTGAGAGAAGCCCCTTTTCATTTCGTACAGGGAGACATTCACCCTTGCGGAATATCGAGGGGTAATATCCCAGCGAGTAGCAGGGCCGAGTTTAGTAAAACGGTCCTGTAGGCCCTCGTGAGCTTCTGCGTAAAACCTCTGTACGACAGCGAGCTGCTTCCTAACTCCGAGTTTTCGTGAGGCTGGGGCCCACACACTAGCACCGTATAAAATTACTCCACCACAGCCGTCTATAGCAGCTCTATAACTTTTGCCCCAGTCCCCACTGCAACCTTGCCGCCCGGAATAATTGGTTGTAGAAGGCGACTGCCTTTCTACAGACCTCGGAAATGTGGGTGTTAAAAGTCAGTCCGCTGTCGATGGTAACTCCCAGAATCTTTATTTCCTTTTCGAGGCCAATGTCAACGCCTCCCATGTGGAAGAAGGAGGATGGCCAGCAGTTGAGCCAGCGTTGGTGGCTGTGTTGATGGCAAGGAGTGCGTCTATTGAGATGAGGAGTAGGATGCAGGATGACTGGAAGGAGGATAAAGGAGTGTAGATAGTACCTAGTGTAATTGTTAGTGTTTCTTTTTTTTTTTTTTAAAACCTTTGGACGGTATACTGGTTCCTCCCAGCTTAACGACTGCAGGAAGCCAAGGGAAGTGAGGAGGGAAAAGAAGAGAGGACTAGGGAAGGGAAGGAAGGAGGATTGGAGAAGAGGGAATTGTGTTTTCACAATGTAAATCGGTGGTCACTGCAAATAATTTGTACATTATGCAAAGTTTGTTCTGTTTGTTTGAGCAAAGTAGAGTGCGTAGTGCAGCGTCCGTGGTACTAGTACTATGTTCCACAGTATGTACATAAATATAAAACATCGACAAAACTGGTGTAGTTCATTGGGACAGTAATAATTATTGCCAGTGATATGCTAGTTGGTTTGCACATATGCGAATGTGAATGTGTTATTATTAGTCACATTCGTAGAAGGTCTTATTCATGGCTTCAGTAGTGAGAAAAACATCCCGGGGCTAACGTAGCTCCGGGGGGCAGGGCCGAGGGGAGGTGAAATAGTACAGTGTTTGTCCAGGCGCTGGCGGCCAGCGTGCACGCTTGTATGGCACGTTTTTGTGCCAGTTCCGATAGTGCCTGGCTATATTAAAGTGTTTAATAACCCTACCACAAAGTATGCACTGAGTAATAGGTGTGTCTGATGTTGGTGTTGGCGTGTTAGTTGGAATTGGTGTTAGTGTACACGGAGGTGGTGCTTCGAGAGTTGGAGTGGGGTAAATGTTATCATTGTTAGCATTGTGGGTACGGCTGTCCCCGCAGTGCTTGTGGTGTCGCTGTCGCTGGTATCTCTTGTTGCTGCGGGGTGCAGCATGCCGGCATGTGGTATACTGGGTATGTGTGCAAGGGTGGTAGCGGTGTGATTATATTTGTACTGTATATACTTGTCTGTGATTGTGTTGTTACATGTTCAGAAAGAGGGTTAGCATTAGGGTAGTTTTCAGGGTGGATGATTCACTGGTGTGTGGCGGGGGAGAAGAGTTGTAACAGTCGTACTGTTCTCCGTACGGATTGGCCAGTAGTTCAGCCAGCGTTGATGGCTGTGTTCATGGCAAGGAGTGTGTCCATTGAGATATGGGGAAGGATGCAGTATGTCTGGATGGAGGGGCAGGAGTATAAGTAGTGCTTGGTTCGGGATATCTGGGAAAGTGGGGTGTACTAGTGAGGTTGTTAATTGTATTCTGTTGTTCTGTAACTATGTTCTCCAGTTGTGCCAGTCGGAGCTCCAGCTCATAAGTGTTAGAGTTTTTTTTTTCTCCTTGTTTGGTTCTGTATTGTTGGTGTGTGTGTCGCCGAGGAGTGAGAGTTGTATGAGTGTAAGCCGTTGGAGGAGGTTGGTCCTCGCATTGGTGCAACGCCTACCCCCTCCGCCTAATAGTGTAATAGTGTAGATGTGTGGGGATCTTCCGGACGGGCAAAGCTACGGCATAGCAATGTTTTCATTTGCCCGTCGTCGGTCCCCCCAAGTGGAGTGTACAGGTTATTATGTAGTGTGAGTTAGTGTGGTGAGTATAGTGTGCTAGTGGTCGAATAGTGTTGGTGTGTTCTTTATTTACAGATACAAGTTTTTTCACAATTAAGGTTTGTATACATTCTACTACAAGTGTTAGTGTTAGGTTCATTACAGCGTCAACGTAAAAGTTTATATTAATAATATTGTGTGACACTGCAGGAAAATCCTCAGAAAAAATTAGGGTGAGAATAATTTTCTCTGTATGGGTTTGAATAAGATGTGTTTTATAATTAACTAGTTGACCCGACAGACATTGTCCTGTCTTAACTATGTATGCACGCGCGCATTCTGTCGATCGCTGACAGTTATTTCAAAGCACTGACAGTTATGTTAAATTAATATTGTCGTTAAGATTTCTTAAATTTTCCCGCGCGATTTTGTGAATTTTTTCTATCATAAGAACCTTCTCCTGACAATAATAAACATAACAAAAAAAATATAGTGAAATCGGTTCAGCCGTTCACGCGTGATAGCGTGACCAAGAGAAATAGGGATTCATTTTTATATATATAGACAAGAACGGAACAAAATAATAACTTTTAACAAAAGAAAAACTGCCTCCAAAACCGTATACGTTTTAATAAGAAATAATTAAAACCCAAGCAACGTAACCTTCTATACAATTCGTGTTTTTATGTTTATATGCACATTTAATATTTTAGAATCGGTGCCCATTTTAAATTTCCAGCTAAGATAAGTAACAAACAAATAAACAGAAATAAATTCTCCAAAAAAATATTTAATGAGCATTTTACTTCTCACTTATATTCTTCCTTTGTAACTTATGTAGTTGAGTACATATGTTGTTGGCTTTTCTTGTGTTATATTATGTCAGTTTGAATTCTGCAATGATATTTAATGCCGGGAGTTTAAGGCGGTCCTATATTACGTTGTTGTTAGAAGCTATCCTGAAATACCTTATCTTGAATGTGGTTCTTTCATTTATTTTTTTTGATAAGTGGGAATCAAAAAATATGTAAGTACTAAGTGTATATCTCTGATTTTTAAGATCTGTAGTATATATTCGTAGTACGTAAGTAGTGACATCTAGTTACCTAGACTTCGCTAGTGCACCGCAAGTAGTATATTATAAAGGTGTAGTTCGGCGAGGTGGGACCGAATGCGCAAGGTCATTTGCTGTTGGGAGCGTCTTAATTTGGAATTGCTTTAGAAGAACATTGTAAATAGAATTAATCAAAAATATAATAATTTTTTCAAGTTATGATTTTTGAACCAATGCTTCGTTTATGTTTATATTATCTACACTCTGTATTCGAGTACTTCCATTGTGGTTAGTTATAATCCCATAAATGCTCATAGTGATTTCATTATGAATATTGATTTTCGATAGTAATATCTATAGCGTTCATATTAATTTTCATTCATAAAGTAGTTATTTTTTATCAAACTTACGAAGGTATTCCCTCAGGCAGTTTCAGTCGCAATAAAAAGACCAATTTGTGTCAACAATATAAGCAGGTATATAGTGCAGTATCCAGAAAAGAAGCCAGAACATGAATTTGTTACTGGTTTCCATACTCCAACAATACCAAACAGATTTAGGAGAGACGAGAGACTTCATTCGTTCAGAGCGGAGGATTTTGATGCCAGCATCTGGAATATAATAGAAAAAATCGGCTTCATTATATGGTTTAATTATTCCATTTATCCTTGTAACTAATGCTCTTGGTTATAAGTTTGGACCCATCCTACGGGGTTTAAGCTTGCATCAATCTTAATAATTTAATTGTTTGAGTCGATAATGATTTTTCACACTACACTATTTTAAGTGAAATAATTTACCATACCGATATTAAACTTGGATCCGCTGCTGATAGTGTAGACTTTGAGTTGTTTGTCGTCATTGTCGTGTCTGTTGCGAGTCTCCAAAGCAGATGCGATGACAACATTGGTGACGAAATCAGCTGGCGCCGTGCATGTATCTATGTTTCGTTTAAGGAGTACATGAGATAGTCCAATTATAGCGCATAAAGACCACTGAAATTAGAAAGCCATATGTCCCGCTTTAGCCATCAAAGGGGTGCAAAGGTACAACTGCAGCACCTGAACATCAATGAAGTTATTGTTTAAGATTATTATTCCAGTGTGAGTAGGGACGAGTCTACCACCATAGTGGTTTAGATTTTTAACAAATCGAAACTTACAATCCGGAAATTTACATAGTAATTAATTGAGATTGGTCTGAGCTGACTAGTTGGCGATAAGCTCTCCCTAAAATAATACTATTTATTCGTACAACATATTGAGCTCCACATTAACAATGCCACACAAAAATTAATGACAGGGTACAAAAATAAGTACTAAATAAAGGGTTCAGGCAACGAGCATCACATGATAGTGTCAAAAAGGTTTCAGTTTTATCACAGAATGGCGGCTAAGGTGTGTCTAAAACTGGCTGTCACCTGCAACCTCATTTAGTAGATGTTTACTCACGGATCATAATCGAAGAATAAAAAATCAATAATAAAATAGCGAGAAAAGGAAGCATACAGAAAATATGATTATCATTAAATGACTAACCCCAACGGCTCCGTAAACACAGGACGGGTCAATCCACCCGGGCGATGGTTCAGTATATGCACCTAAAACTAAAAAAAATTATATAAGTCCATGATCGATTGTAGACCTCAGTGTGAAAGTACGCTTGAACGCACGCCATGCTGACTGCATATGTTTATAAAATTAAAGTTGTAAAAGTAATAATGGCAACGGAATAAGTGCCCTATTTAATGTCTCGGTTACGGGATTATGTGAAATCATCCAGAGATTTCAGAGATTCATTTCATAGATGGTAAGCTATCCGGTGGCTTGAACTTCACCACTTTCTCTATTAGGGAAGTATCCACTTTATTTTCTATTTTAAATAAATAAATAAATATATATATATATATATATATATATATATATATATATATATATATATATATATATATATATATTTCGAATTAAGAATACAAAGAAATGAAAACTTTGCGTATTTACCGATGGGTGGCCTTACTACACAAGCTGGTATATCTCCGACGTTGCTGCGTACAAGTTCCTCCGTCACTGCTTTTGTGAACGTGTAAGTGTTCGGCCAACCGTCAATTAACCTGCAAACAGGTTGCATTCCGGTGCATGTGCATGATGGTAAAACTTCCTTTGGCTTTGCTAGTGGTCCGTTACCACCACGTAACTTGTTTTCATTTTTTGTCTTTGCCACAAATATGTATATCTCTACTCACTCCTTAGTGATCGAGACCAGCTTCTCATCTCCTACACTCTCTGCTATGCCTATTAAGGCATCCGGGTGTATTGGGCTGGTGTAGAACTGTTCCAACACTTCCGAGTTAATCCTGTCTCGAGTCGCTTGACAGAATGCGGTTGATACGTACGTCAATGATCTGGAAACATTTACATTAGCTCATCTTAGTTTATTTGAAGAAGTACTCAGAGATGTAATTACATTCAGCGAGTTTATTTCTACCCCAAAATGTACGTGTTAGTCAAGATGAGAACGGAAATGATTGCCGGGACGAAGATCGCCGGCAAATCCAATCTTAAGACACACACCACTAACTTTTTGAAGTAATATTTGTATTGTCTATTAATATTATTCGTTTTAACGGGGAAATAAAATAATTACGTTACTATAAAAGATACGGTATTAAAGATATTGGTGACGGATATTTTTGTTTCCTCGTAAATTACTGGTCATGTTTCAGAAAAACAATAGTGCTCGATTATCAACAATAGCACCAGCCTTGAATTATATTAGCTAGAGAGCTATAAAAATATTTGCACCATACCTTAGCTTTTTACACTGCTTCGCTAGAGCAAGTATTTCCCTGGTACCACGCACATTGATCAGAGTCGCTTTACGTAAAGTCTCGTCGAATCTAGTGGTAGCTGCCATGTGGAATATAACATCAACCTGAAGAGAAAGATCTATTGTAATAATATACTATCAGAGATTGATAAACGACGTGGGTCTTTTGGGACTGTGAAGTAAATATGGATGTTGGAGCATCTGATGGAGACATGCACTTCAATTGTAATGTGAGTCTTGTACGGTAGAATTTTGAAGTAAAAGTCTAATAATGTAAATCGCATACTACCATTGTCCGAAACCTAAGCTATATTGTAAAGGCTATGAGAAGCAGTTTACCTCTTCGGCTATGGTGACCCAACATTGGACGCTAAGGCCGAGTTGTAATTCGGCCACATCTCCTTCGACTGGTTCTATTTTATTCCCAAAATCTGGATTAGTTTCGCGAAGGGTATCAAATACCTGAAAACATAATATCATTTTTCATCATTACTTTATTGGATAGAAATCCGTGGTTTTAATGCTTCATGTTTGTTTACTTTTAATATCATTCCTGGTATCAGACTTTAATTTAAATTAATCAGCACTTTTATTGTTTCAAACAACGCTAATCACACTGCAGGCTGGATAATGATTTTTTTTTAAATATTAAACCAAAATCTATGGTATTTTTAAGCGACGCGAACAAAAAAGATTCCCCATTTCGTAAATTTCGTAAGATGCTAGTGATGCGATGTTTAACAGTGTGGTGACTTAAAAAAAAATAAGTTCTTCAATTGGACATCGCGTGAGATCTTTGGTCTAAGCGCGAGGCCTCTAATGTCCAAAATACTGCTGCGGTGGCGTAGCTGTACAGCACGCGCAGCACGATTATCGCTTTGAAGGTTTGTGTTCGAATCTGTATCAACAGGTCATCATATTGAGTTTTTCTGCTTAATTTCAAACCGTAACTAAGCATTTGTACTCTAAACCAAAATATTTAGAATATCCTATATAGTCTAAAGTCACTTAAAACCTTTGATATCTTACGTGGTCTATTAGAGCACGATTGTTTAAGTATCTAATTTAAGTACTTACACAATCTTTTAGTAAAGCACTGATTCTTTCTTTACTTGACATTCCCTTTTTCGGTCTTGATAAGACATAAATCTTTTTCACATCACAAGATCTGGAAATAAATTGACCTACTGTAATATTTTATTTCTCAAAGTTATGGTTTATCGACTGTCATTTTATACTATCAGAGTGGAACTATGATGCTTTTGGATGAATTAGGTTGTTTTTGCTTTATTACCTGATCAGTTTCTCGATGAGCAGTTTCCCGAGAAAGCCGGTGCCTCCAGTGACGAAGGCCGTCGTGCCGCTGAAGAACCGCTGTATCTCCGAGTCACCGCGAGCTGCCGCTTCCAGGATCGGCTTTTGACGCGCTTTCGCTTCTTCCATTAAAACTTCTGCGGGATCCATTACTGCGATTTCTTGGAAAATCGAATCAAAAAGTTGATTTTGAATGCAGAATAGAGTGCCTATATTCTACAGATCGACGGTCCCTACGCATATACGGTTATGTTGGAAATTGCTAGAGCGTATCGCTACGCACATATACATTTACAAAAAATTAAAAAATGTGAAGCTGTTTAATAGATATTCAAGACTTATACTGGTGTGTATAGCTTATAATGTATGTCTGCGGTATTACAATACCGCAGAATTTGAAAACTACAGCTCTCAAACGATAGGACCGATTTTGATGCGTTTTTTTTTGTCAAAAATGTATGTGCTCGATATGGTTCTTAGCTATAATTTATAAAGATCAATGTAAGTGTGGGAAGATCATCTGTTCATTTCTCTTCCACTTCCACAAGTTTAATTGATTTGAAAATTGCTGTACCGATACTTCGATGATATTTACAACAGACGGCAACTTTGCCATTAATTTATGGTAAGATGAAATGAGACACGAGATGGTATTTGGTCTGATTTATTCTATGTACAAATGGTGCTTATATACTAATGTGGTACGTGAGTTAACACTCATCCAAGCATCTAAGTGATATAATGTGCGACGCTGCTGCTACAGCAACCTTGTGCTGATGCTGGAGCATCAAGTACTTAGTGTGCCGTACCTATGCTATAATCAATTTCGCGGAATCCTGCGACATACTGGACTGGATAAAGACGCGGGATCCCAGAATATCAGGATATCGGTATAGTGCGATTAGAAACCCTACACGCAACGTTATTAAGGCTCATTATTTATATAAATTGAGGACAATAATTCACAAACAGTTTAGCATAATTTGAATCATATTAAAACTGTACTGAAATCAGTTTATAAACAAACTGCCTCGGGGGCGGAGTTGAATTACAATACGACTACAGTGCTGAGGTCTCGGGTTTGATTCCCGGATCAGGCAAAGTGAAATTAGGTTTTTCTACTCAGTATCAGTATTTCCATATATAGTACTTGGGTAATAAGTAAATAATGTTTCCTCGTTAGCCAGACGTTTTTGATACACACACACCTTTTACACACCTTTAGTACCGTGCACCTGCCAAAGCCACTGTAGCCCAAACTTCATAATGGCCCATCGTTGTTACCTGTGTTGGGAGCATGCGCTGACAAACTTTCAGTTTTTATAAAATAACGAAGGTCTGGAGTTCACGGTGCTCTATTACGGCAAATCTAAAGAAAACGGGGCAATTGTTCAACCTAAATATTATTTTAATTTAAACTTGGGTTTGGGAGTATATTAAATCAATAAGTAAAAAAATATATATATATATATATATATATATATATATATGAACCGTCATTACCGTCATTACCGTCTCATTAAAAAGTGAAGATAAACTATGATTAAATGACAAAATGGTAATTATTTCAGTTATTTTCCGAGTTATTTTCAACGACTTATATATTAACGTAATAATAGTCTTCAATATAAAGTTCTAGAGGTAAAAATAAAATATATATATCGATTTATTTATTATAAAATTTTTAACGTTATAGCGAAGACCGCTAACATGTGAAAAACGTAAATATCAACGATAACTTCGTGAAAATATTTTTCAGATAAGAGCGCTGGTGCATGTTTCAAGACCTCTAGACTTACTGAGTGCTAAAGCATAAGCATTTGACAAATAACCTTTTATTTCGGTTAGGTAAGAAAATATTTAAGAGTTAATAAACATCTATAAGAAAAAAAAAACAACGAAAATGTTATCAATGTCGCATCTCAAGAGTGACCGTGTGCGCGCGCGCATGTTCGTACATACGTACGTGTGTGCGTAATATTACTCTGTATCTACATGTTCAATGTATAATATATAATGATACCGTCGGAAATTTTCCAAGTCATTATTGACAATAAGATGTTATTAGTCACAAAGAACAGAAACCAGCCAAAGATCTTACGCTTGAATATTTTCGACGAATGGTTTCTATTGTTCTAGAATAACATTAGCCCAAGTTAGCACCTGCCAGAGGGCGATAGAAAGGGCATCAAACTAAAAAAAATTAGAAGCACTGCAGATAAAAAAAAATTGAAGTCCAACTTATTTGAAGTTAAAACTTACCATCTAATCAGTATTATAAATAATCACTTATTACTTTATTAAAGATTTTTCACTTTCCTCTATAAAATAATTTAAGAATCAAGCTATGTAGCTTGAAAGATTCCGAAACTAAATGAGTAATTGACTTACTATTTTTTATTTAATAACGATTGTAAACGTAACTTACAGCAAAATAAAAAAAATAAAATAAAATAATATAAAATTACTTACAGCACGACGTAGCTGTGTACGAATGGCCAATGCTAGTACCTAATTATGAAAAAACGTGAATTTCCTTATTAGTATATTGAACGTAATGTATATTTATTAGCATACATTTAATAATTTTGACGGTCAGAATATATTGAGTATCGACCTGTAACCTACAAATAAACTTTTACCGTTTCTGTGCGTTACAACATAATAAATATTATTTGATTAGTTTTCATGTAGCTCTTGTCTGGTAATATAATGTACATTGTCTGCTTTGCTTTTTATTATGTACTAGCTTCCGCCCGCAGCTTCGCCCGCGTGGATTTCGGGTTTCAAAAATGGAGAAGGTGCTCAATTTGTCGGGATGTTTTTTTTAATTTATGGTGGTATGCAGGTGGTCCGATTGTCCGGTCAGGGTCTGATGATGGGATCCTGGTGAAATCGAAGGAACTTTTAACCATTAAGGTTGCACACGAATTGACGGAAGCTTAAAAAATGGAGTAACTTCTCCCGTTTTCCCAACATTTTCCATCACTGCTATGCTCTTATTAATTGTAGCGTGATGAAAAGTATACTATAACCAGCTCAGGAGTATGAAAAATAATTGTACCAAGTTAAGTTAAAATCCGTCGAGTAGTTTTTGTTTCTATAACGGTTATACAGACAGACAGACAAAAATTTTACTAATTGCATTTTTGGCATCAGTGTCGATCCCTAATCACCCCCAGTTATCTTGGAAATATATTTCATGTACAGAATTGACCTCTCTACAGATTTATTATAAGTATAGATATGCAAAAGTAGCTCAAAAATTGTCCATAACGAAAACATGCATTTTAAAGTAAGACAAAAGAAATAATATCGTGAAGCCAACCAAATAACTAATGATATATTAAATTTTGTGACTGTTCAATTTAGTCGGGTCCGCGATATCACTTTTGTTGAGTTTCAGAACGCAACATTACATTATTATATTCTGTGCTCCAACGCACACTGCTTTGATGTTAGGAACACACCTACATTGCTTAGACAACAGTGAACTTTATACAATAGCAATAAAGCTCAAATTGACTCTACGTATTAGTTACAAAACGTTTGTATGGGAAATAGAAAAATGCTGTTTTGAGGATTTTCCCGGCAATTATTCGAATTTTTCTCACCTTTTAAACCTTCCCTAGACCTCCACGAATAATTCAAGACCAAGATAAGATAAATCCGTTCAGCCGTTCTCGAGTTTTAGCGAGACTAACGAACAGCAATTCATTTTTATATATATAGATTCATGATTAGTGAACGCATGTGAGAAAAAAATGTTTGGACTCGAAAATGATATTTTATGGCGGAAATTTAGTTTGGAGTTGCTTTGGAACCACATTGTTATTAGAATTAAGCAAAGATATAATTTTTCTGTGAGGTTACGTTTTTAAATAAGTTGCTCATATATAATTATGTTTTTTTTTAAATGATTGTTATAAACTGTACATATTGATTAGTTTTTGTCATGCCAATATTAAAATTGGATCTGCTGCTGATAGTCTAGATTTTCAGTTGTGTGTCATGGAGTTCATTTATTTTCATTAATGTTCAAGTTTATTATTCCAGTGTGATTAGGGGCGAGGTTACCACCATATTGGTTCAGATTTACATCTAATCGAACCTTGCACTTTAGAAATTTACTCAGCAATTGCGAGATTGGTCTGAGCTGCCGAATTAGCGATAGAATCTCCCCAACATATAATAATAAGAGGGAAATAAGTTTGAATCATTGGCAGTTGCTTCTCTGCGAGTGATTAGCTATGAGCTTATAGAAGAATAATAAAGTGGGAAGACAAAATAAATATTATTTAATAACTATAGGTTATTCCAGTAATAATGTCGATAGTTTCAATATTACATTCGGCAATACCTAACGTCATCATGATAAGTATGGTCGCCCGCGTCCACGTAAGTCGGTTGTGTCTTCATTGTGCGCAATATTTCTATACATTAACAAGTGAGTCATCCATAACAACCGTCCAACGACTACAACGTGCACAGAGTAGTTGCGCATACACAGGATCTGCACCTAAGCTGCAATGAGCAAATCAAATACAGCAATCGATCAGACAGAGGAGGTCGACGGTGTCAAACTTGTCAGTAAGAAGCCCACCTCCCATATCACGAGTCGCAGCCGGACAACTAATCCTAAAGATTACACTGCAAACCTCCACGAAGATCTACGTGAGTTCCAAGAAAAAATTGTTTCGTTGGTTGAAGGCTGGTTTACGCGACAGGAGCAAAATCTCTCTAAATTATCTGACTCCCTGGATGATGTAAAGTGTTCGTTAAGCAGCTTAAATAAGCAATACGAAGACATAGACGAGAAGATAAATGGAATTGAAATGAGAGTCACTAATCTCGAGGAGAAAACGATACCTTCCTCCTTCGACCAGAACAGAATCGCGTACCTTGAATCTAAAATTGAAGTCATGGAGTTACAAGCACGCCAGTGTAATGTAGAAATATGTAATCTGCCGGAGAAACGTGGAGAAAATCTGATGAAACTACTGCTTGAAATTTCTACAATAATTAAACACCCAGTCACCAATCACAACGTGGTTGCTATCCATCGTGTTCCCCAGGCGCACCCTAGTAGCACCCGCCCAAAAAACATAATAGTTAAATTTTCTAGTCGTATACTGCGAGATGACTTTATTGCGGCTGCCCGTTCCACTCGAGGCATCAAATCAGAAGATTTAAATATCTCTGGCCCACGTCAAAAGATATATGTAAATGAGCACCTGACCTTAGCTAGAAAGGAATTATTTCGGAACACCCGAGAGTTGGCAGCTAAGTTTGGATTCAAGTATGTCTGGATCAAGCATGGAACTATACTCGCCAGAGCTAATGACAATTCCCCAGTCATTGCAGTATACTCTTCTAATGACCTATCAAAAATTAAGAAGTGATTGTTTAGTTACTCTATATTATGGAAATCTTACTATTACTCCAGGTATTGCACTTTTTATTTTGCGCGGGCTCTGCCTTACGCACTACTCTGTATATCTACAATTTGCCTCGCTCATACTTTCCCCACTGCCGGTATTATTTTTTACGTTCACCGTCATAATTTTTGCTGCAAAATATCTATACTCCAGAAATATTATATATAATATCACAATTGGTTTAGATCAGCTATACTCTAAGTGTGTTCCGCGGAACCCTAGGGTTCCGTGATACCTCCGTCGGGGTTCCGCAAGAATTTAGAAAAAAAAAATCAAAACACCTCTCTCAATAATAATTAGTAACTGTTACATTGTACTTTTATTATGCTGATTAATAAAAAATACACTTATAAAAACAATTGTTTTATTGTAGGGTTCCATCAAGTATTTTGCTTCCCAAAAGGGTTCCGTCATTTAAAAAGTTTGAGAACCACTGGTTTAGATTGTTACGAAATAATTAATGTTTTTATGTTTTTAAATATACTTTCATTTGTATTCGTGTGCTATTATAATTCATTCTTTTGTATTTACGGGAAGACCTTGTACGGTACAATTCACCTTTGTTTGTATGTTCTTGCTCAATAACCATTTATTATTACGAATATATTGCTTATTGTCTATTATCTGTATTAACAGTACTTTATACTTATATCACCAATAATAATGTATAAAATAACGATTTATTACCAAAACTGTAGGGGATTACGGACTAAATTAAATATGCTATATAGTAATGTACTTGCCGAAAACTATGACGTTATTATATTATCTGAGACCTGGTTAATACCTAATATCACTGACTCTGAAATCATTGATTCCCGTTATATTTTGTATCGGTGTGACAGGGACCGAATGACCAGTGGTAAAATGGATGGCGGTGGTGTCCTAATTGCCGTTCGTCAAGGCTTACAACCTTCTCGTATTATGTTAAAGTTTGCGTCGGAGTGTGACCCAAACGCAGTAAACTCAACTTCCCATATTGACTACATTGTACTGAAATTTCCATCAGATAAACCCGGCAAATCAAATATAATGTGTGGCCTGTACATTCCGCCGAATCAAGTATTCGCTACTTATAAGTGTTTCTTTGAAGCACTACATGATATGATATTTACGTCCTATATTGACAAATATATTATATTAGGGGACTTTAATCTACCTTGTTTGAAATGGTCAGAAAAGGGTGAGGCAGTGCATGATAACGTTTCTGCGGTCAATTTAAATCCCATATACAAATTCATTATACATTTTTTATCATCTATTAACGGTGTGCAATTTAATCATTTTAAAAATAACATGGGTCGTATCCTCGATTTGTATATCTCAAACGCAGATTACGTTGACATTTCACTGTGCAAACAGCCCACTACACTCTTGCTGCCTATAGACAATCTACATCCTCCGTTTCATGTAATAACCTCATTTAATTCATCTGAAACAGCCATGTCGCGCCGTTCCATACCTAAGTTCAGATTTTTTGAAGGCAATTACACAGCCATAAACAATGATATAGCAGCTATTGCATCGGAGACTATACTAAGGGATATACCATTGGAATTAGGTGTAAATATTTTTTATGAGAAAATTTTTTATGTGATCCGAAAACACATTCCACTACGCGTACCCAAATCGGGGCGTTTCCCAGTGTGGTTTTCTAAGTCGCTTATACACGTGTTTAGGAATAAGGAGAAGGCTTGGGTGCGATGGAAGAAGTTCGGTAGCAAGTCTGACTACGAATGTTTCTCCTTATTTAGGGCTAGGTTTAAAGCATTATGCAAAAACTGTTTAAATAATTACATGCAATCTATTGAGACAGGGCTTAGAAAGGACGTTAAGATTTTCTGGTCGTACATACGTGATCGTAAATTGAAGTCAGGTGTTCCTAATACTGTGATGTATAAAAATCTTAAATCTAATGTACCAGACACTATATGTGAATTATTTTCTAAGTTCTTTAGTTCTGTGTATGAGCCTAATGACCCGATAGATCCTCACCCTGACCCATCCATGGGTTACGCTCCCAACAGTAGTATTATGCAAAGGATTCAAATATCTCAAGACGTAGTCTTAAAAGAATTAGAACGTTTGGACATTACAAAAGGATCTGGCCAAGATAACTTACCGCCTTTTTTCCTCAAACATACTGCTAGCTCTATTTGTAAACCCGTTACCATGCTATTTAACTGCAGTTTACAACAGGGCATTGTTCCTCAAATCTGGAAAACTGCAAATATAACGCCGGTGTATAAAAGTGGGTCCCGAGAGGATGTTTCAAACTATCGACCTATTTCTCTGTTATCCACTTTGTCTAAAGTGCTTGAAAGACTCGTACATAATGGAATTTACCCTAGTTTACATTCGTTGGTCATACCCGAACAGCATGGTTTTGTAAAAGGTCGGTCAACAACCAGCAATCTATTAGTATTTACAAACTTTGTGTTCGAAAGTCTAGACAGTAGATGCCAAGTAGACACGATATACACGGACTTCTGTAAGGCCTTTGACAAGGTTGACCATGCAATTCTTTTGAAGAAAATTGCATTCAATGGAATTAGAGGTGATCTTTTACGATGGTTTCAGTCATACATCGAGAATAGAACTCAGAAAGTTGTAATCAACGGTTATTCATCTAGCTCCATCTCTGTTTCCTCTGGAGTTGCGCAGGGGTCAATATTGGGGCCATTATTGTTTATTCTTTTCATAAATGATATTATTACATGTTTCAATTCATAGTAAATTTCTCTTATATGCCGATGATCTCAAGATATACCGAATAATTAGCGATATTAATGATTGTAAAATGCTCCAAGATGACCTAAATCGTCTAACTCAATACTGTTTGGATAATAAATTGCATCTTAGTCTTACCAAGTGCAATTCTATTATTTTTACCAAAAAAAAATAATAATGTCTGCAAATATATTTATTCTTTGTGTAATACACCACTAAATACCACTTCGATGGTTAGAGACTTAGGTATAATTTTAGATTCCAAATTACATTTAGACGCTCATATAGATCACATAGTTAATAAAGCATTTCAACTATATGGTTTTATAATGAGAGCGTGTGCTGAATTTAAGCAGCCGGGAAGCTATTTACTATTGTATAAGTCATTCGTTAGGCCTCAGCTGGAGTACGCTACAGCTATATGGAATCCCCGCTACAATAAATATGTGGACCAGATTGAAATGGTTCAACGCAAATTTTTACGTGCTGTTAATTACAGATGCCAAAGTGCAGGGTCTTCCTATAAAGATTTGTTAGATAAGTTTTCTCTTACGTCCTTACAATCGAGAAGATTACTCTTAGATCAAATGTTGTTGTATAATATTTGTCGTGGCAAGTTTGACTGTATTAGTCTTACTAATGAGTTGTCCTTTACAACTTCTTCACACACCCGGCGTGTGTGCAACGAGTACTACCACAATTTGTTTTATCCTAAATCTTGTCAGACTAATGCCGGTGAGCGTGCCCCCTTACGCCGCTTCATGAAGCTATACAACGAATATTTTACCGACTTGGATATATTTGTATTACCGACTGTGAGGTACAAAAGGCGTGTCTTAGAGATAGTTAAAGAGTTAGACTAGTAACACTTAATTTAACAATTTATTCTATGATCTACATAATTGTAATTATATAGTTGTTATAATTATGTAGTGCAGCTACAATATGTATGAGTACGAGGTTTGTTAACATTATTAATAATTATTTGGCTTACTAGTTAGTGATCTATAATTATGTAATAGTTTAAATTCAGTTAAAATTTAAAAGTGGATTTGCGGATTATTGTTTGGTTTACTATTAATATGGGGACAAAGGTGTGGATTGTACAATAATTTGTTCTTATTTAATAAGATAATTAGATTTATGAGTCATTTGTACAGTTGTTTTTTGTTCCAAACAAATAAAAAAAAAAAAAAAATAGTTTTTAATATAAAATATACGTCACAGTTAACCTTTTGCACCGTATTCGGCCTAAATTAAGTATCGATATCTATATGTATAAAAGAAAGTTGTGTTAGTTACACAATTCATAACTCAAGAACGGCTGAACCGATTTGGCTGAAAATTGGTGGAGAGGTAGCTTAGAACCAGGAGACGGACATAGGACACTTTTTACTATTATATAAAGCTAAAGAGTTTGTTTGTTTCTTTGAACGCGCAAATCTCAGGCACTACTGGTTAGAACTGAAAAATTATTTTAGTGTTGGATAGCTCACTTATCAAGGAAGGCTATACGTCATGACGCTGTGATCAAAAGGAGTGGAGCAGTTATGAAAACTGTTGTGAAAACGGGGAAAATTTATAACTTTTGAGAGATTATAACAGAAAACTTTATCTTGAAAAACTCTATCACGCGGGCGGAGCTGCGGCCAAAAGCTAGTGTTATATAAAGCTAAAGAGTTTGTTTGAACACACAAGGACAACTGGTACGAATTGAAAAATTCGAAATTACAGAATTTAAGTTTACTGTTGGATAGCCCATTTATAGAGGGAGACTATAGGTTGCATACCATCACGCTATGACCAATAGGAGCAGAGCATAAATGTAGATGTTTCAAAAATTGGGAAAAATGATTACCCTTCCTTTTGTGTTATTGCTTGATATTGCGTGCGCGGCGTAAACGATTATAGTTACGCAATAATCATGTATGACGGAACTGTTTCTGATATATATTTTTTTAAATTATAAAATATAGCCCCCGTCGCATCTGGTTGTCGTCTAAACGCGATAAACATTGCAACTACACGACGTATAAAGATGAAATTTGCTATGGAGATAGTTCAATGCCCTGTATAGGCCATAGGCTACTTCGTATTCCGGGAATTATTATTCCGGAAAACTCTTGCATGCGAGCGATACCGAGACCAAAGCTAGAGTCGACATAACGCTTTAATAAATACAATGTATATAATAATTAAATATATTGTATATAGTAATTAGCTGACCCGGCGAACTTCGCACTGTCTAACAGTCGATTCTTTATTTTTTTGATTTTTTTAAATATATATTCTGCTATTCGGGACACCAGGTCAGTGGGTAAGATAAAAAAAGAAAAAAGAAAGTTGATAAGTCAACAATTACATTATGTCAAAAAATAAAAATTATAAAACACTTAAAATTCTTTCCATTGACATTAATTAACAATATTGACATTAATATTTATACGATACTAACGTCATTCAATTGTTTTGCTTTTCCGGAACCCCTCCACTAACATTTATAATTTATGGTATTGTATTAAAGTTCAAATTGATTATTAAGTATTATTACTGATGTTTTGTATGGCAATATAGAAAAATGTTGTTTTAAGACTTTTTCAGGCATTTTAAAAAAAAAATTGTCTCCGTAAGTACCGTCTTCGTACTTCAAGGAATATTATAAAAAAAGAATTAACGAAATCAGTTCAGCTGCTCCCGAGATTTGCGTTTAGCAACACATTCAGCGATTCATTTTTATATTATAGATATAAGGTCATTTTGATAGTAGTTTAATAAATGAAACCATGTATTCTTCAAAATAACACAACTATAAGATGAACTAACTATAGATGTAAAATAAAAAGTGCAAGTATCGAACAAAATAAATACCAACAAAAGTAATTTTAATTTTACATGCTTTAAGGCCACTATTACTACACGAAGAGAATTTGTAGGAAAATCAAACTTTCAGTCAGAATACACTTAAAAAACAGCGTATTTGTTCTAAAGTACAAAATAAAAAAAAAGAGAAATCTAAAACTGGGAATTTTGGCGTAGATATTTATTATTTATGCATAATTTTCGGCACAATGTTAAAGTTCAAATGGGGTTTCATGTACTAACATCAATGTAAAAATGACCCTATATCGGATGTCCCAGAAAATAGTGTCCAGCGGAGGTCCAGAGATAGAGCACCCTTAGGGTTTCCGTATCACCCCCATGTATGTTCCGCGATTTTTCATAGTTTTCGAGTTATGAATATTTTTCTGAATTGTTTGAGAATTTTCGATTTGAACAATTAAATGCTTTATTATTTTAAAAGTAGATGAATTCTTCGAGATTGTTTTATTCGAACTAAATTAACATTAGTTGTACTTTTTTCATAAAAATAATCAGCTACGAAACTTTAATGAAAATTAGGAAAATGCTGGTGTAAAGTGAAAAACTTACGTTTTATGAATTATGAGTTAAATTTTCCACTCTAAGTTAAACATCTAAACAGATGACTTCGTGGTTCTAAGGCAGGTCAAAAACTTCTCCAAACTCCCAACTTACATATTCATTAAAAAAACATAGTCCTTCATGTGCGCTACTTTGCCTGAAATCAGCCTTAAAAGAGAGCGAGGTGGAAATTTCCTAGAATTTGCCATTAGATTACAATTATTTTTACTCACGTCTCCTCATTCCTAAGGTTAATTAGTTTGTTAACCAACCGAAAATGACTACACGAAAGCTATGAGTTAAACATTGGCATATTTTTATGTCTAAGTTTCATTAATTTTACATGATTCGTTCTCGCGGTTTAAGAGTTGCAAACGTGAGTGCAAATCTTTCACCTGCAATTACAATGGGCCGAGGGGATAATGAGAATAGCACAGCGCCTGATTATGGTTGACCGTAATATTCCCCTTTAAGTATTCACTGCAGTAAACTCATTACATAAATTAAGGAGTAATAAAATTGAATACACACAGTTAAATTAAACTTTTTAAATAAATTTAAATTTTACGAATTTTATCGCGGTTTTAATATTTTACTTTTCTCCCGACGTTTCGAAGACTTTGCAGCCTTCATGGTTACGGAGGGGACTGAGGCGTTGTTCATCCGCAAAGTGTTACAATAGTACCGGGGGTACCCAGCTAATCGTGTACAAGCGATCCCCCGGCTTAGCAACCACGGCAGCCCCATGATAAGTTGGTGGGCCCTACCGCTATCACTGGAAGCGCGGGAGCCTGCAGCTAGACGGTCTTAGGGCCCGGGAGGAAGAAGGGAGGGGAGAGAGGGAAGGAAGAGAAGAGGACGGAGTAGGAGTTACTAGGATGGTTGGCAGGTAAGGGAAGGGAAATGTTCACGAACCCTTAGATAGACCTCACTGTGAATTTAGCAACATGAGATATACACACGAGCTGTGTGCCTAGGGTCGCGGCAAATGTTCCTCCGTGCATGGGCGTGCATTCGGTGTGGAGACCAAGCGCACAAGAATTGCCTTGGGGGGGGGGGGGGGGGGGGGGGTGGGTTATATCAGGTATTACTTCTTGTGACTTCTTGCAGCTTAAACAGCGTGAATATCTGTGCCTAGAGATTACCAGAAAAATGCATAATATCCATTATGCGTTTTCCTGGAATATCAAAATAGCCTTAATCCAGGTTCTGTCTCCAATATAAAGTAATCTGTTAAATAAACTTGTGAATGTATACTCCAACACGGAACCTTCCTTTTAATCATAGTTTTTGTTTGTTACTTTTTTCGCCTCTGTGGGATGGGATTTATAACACTGAAAATATACATTTGGGTTTCAATGATATATGCGCAGCTTGCCAGGTATGGGTGTAGGAAATTGTCAGATTGAATTAGGATCCAGGCTCCTTATCTATAACTCGTTATTGGCGTTTCTATATTGGAAAAAGAAATTGGATCACTGTTACTAAATAAAACAATATAGACAATAGTAATGTATTTAAATCATAGTATATTGGATATGTTGTATAAAGTATAGAAAAATTTAAATACAATATAGCCAAACATAGCAAAGTATAAGAAATTAGCAATTTTGAACCAAAATTGCATTCTCACGCCTTTTTTAGTATTTTTTAAATTGTCTTTGATGATGTATTTACGAATGCCAAGGCAATATGTCATGAAGTAGTCCTCAAGGAGAAGAGGTTTAATATTAAAGTTGAACAGGAGTTTATCTGTACTGGACAGCTTGTGGTACAAGGCGACGGTGTTGTCATCCTTGAAGGTCCACTCGTTCGTCAAAAAGTACGACAGAATCGACGTCATCTTGTACATTTTTGTGTATACTTTCACAACCCTGAAAATAAGCATTTAATAATAATAACAATAAATGAAACTTAGACATTAACTCCGAATTACGCCGTAGAGAAATTGAGGAACAACTGCAAACTGACGTAACCCTGTATACTAGAACTGACCTTACAACTAGACCAAAATTACCTCGATGAAAAGAAACTAAAAAAATATGCGTGTTGCTAGATATGTTTAACAGCGCTATATAAAGAAATTTTACAGTATTGATAGTGATTTTATGTAATTAAATTTGGACAAAACGAGTAATTCAGTAAGGTTTAGAGGCATATGAGTGTTTAATAATTCCTTAATTTGATACAACACATTTAGCCTATAAAAGCAATTTCCCGTGCACTTATAACGTTGAGACTCAAAACGAAGTTGCTTATCCATAATTAAACCTAAATTTCTAGCCTTATGAATCCACTCCAGCAGAATACATTTTACTTTAGAAGCACATTGTAATTAGAAGTAAGCAAATATTTAATTATTTTATGAAGAAACTATTTTTGAACCAATTCTTTGTTGATAAATTTATATAAGATTATACTCTTTATACGCCCATTGCGGTTAGTTATAATCCCATGACTACTCACCGAGATTTCGATATGAAAAAAGATTTACGACATAATATTTATAGAGTTCATATTCAATTTCCTTTTTTAATTATGAAGTGGTTATTTTTTTTAAACTTACGAAGGTATTCCCTCAGGCAGTTTCAGTCGTAATAAAAAGAACAATGAGTCAACAATATAAGCAGGTATATAGTGCAACATCCAGTATAGAAGCCAAAAGATGAATTTGTTGCTGGTTTCCACACCCCAACAATACCAAACAGATTTAGGAGAGACGAGAGACTTCATTCGGTCAGAGCGGATGATTTTGCTGGTAGTAACTGGAATATAATAAAAAAATAATTTTGGCTACATTACATGGTTGAATTATTCTATTAATCTTTGTAAATAATGCTTTTGGTTATAAGTTTGGACCCATCCTACGAGGTTTGAGCCTGCATTAATTTTAATAATATTGTTGGTTGTGTCGATAATAATTTCTCACACTAAACTATTTTAAGTGAAATAATTAATGATACCCAAATTAAAACTGGATCCGCTGCTGATAGTGTAGACTTTCAGTTGTTTGTCGTCGTTGTCGTGTCTGTTGCGAGTCTCCACAGCAGATGCGATGACAGCGTTAGTGACGAAATCAGCTGGCGCTACGCATGCGTCTATGTTTTCTATGAGGACCACGTGGGCTGCTCCAATTAAAGCGGTTAGGAGCCACTGAAATTAGATAGCATTGGAAAGATCCAATCAAGCTATAGCTTTAACCATCAAAGGAGACGCAAAGTCACAACTGCAGCAAGCGAACATCAATGGACTTATTGTTCGTTTATGATTCGAGTGTGATTTTTTTATCGAATCGAAACTTGCACTCCCGAAATTTACATAATAATTACTCGAGATTCGTCTGAGCTGCCTAGTAACGATAAATTCTCCACAACATATAATTTATTATGAGCAATATGCTGAGCCTCACACAAACAAGGGTTCATACAACGTGCATCACACGATAGTGTCGAAAAGGTTTCAGTTCATCACAAACTGCCAGGTTAGGCGTGCCTGATACGGATTTTAAACTGGAACCTTCTTTTAGTAGATTGTTACTCATGGATTATTATAATAATAATATGAATAATGAAATTCCGGGAAAAGCAAGCAAACAGAACTTATTAATATCACTAAATGACCAACCCCAGTGACTCCGTAGACGCAGGACGGGTCAATCCATCCGGGCGATGGTTCAGTATACGCACCTAAAACTGAAATACATTATATAAGTCGATGATCTATTGCACACATCAGTGCGAAAGCGCGCTTGAATGCACACCATGCTGACTGTATGTGTATAATATTAAGGTAAAAGTTTTGATGGCAACGGAATAAGTGCCATTTTATACGTTCCGGTTTCAGAATAAGCGTAGAAATTTGTGTCGCATCCACACTTACATAGACTGCTTGTTATAGCTATTTATACATATAATAGTCCGGTCAATTTAGCCCAAAAATAGGGGTAACCTTGCATTAATTCCCAGAAAGCTGAAAATTTACATAGATGTTAGGGACACTATTATTATGAAATTGTAAAAAGTCCCCATCGATCCCATGTCTGCAATTTTTTTTATTCAAGGTCAAAGGTTCTAAAAATGACTTTTTCGAATTTTTCAGCGAAACGGTTAGTTTTATGAAAAAATATGTCCGACAAAAATTGTAGATCATGAAATTATCTACAAAAATTGTCGTTACACATTTTTTCATAAACTATACTATATTTTTTCATAACACTAACCATTTTTGAGAAAAACAATTACAGAACTTTCTTACGCTGTATTCTCCACAATAAGCATGACTAAGCTGCCTATGATATCATTGGGCTTGTAATATAAGTAAAACTATAAGTCTGCGTGACTGATACATTCATATTGACCGACAATTCTGAAAATATGATTTTAAAAAAACGGAGTTCCTAATTTTAAGGGACCATGTGCACTTCAACAACATCTGTCTAGCATTCCATTGTTCGCGTGGCCGTTCCGTCTACCTGTTTTGTGAGGTCGCACCTAGATCACAGTTAGTCTTGGAAATTCCTTCGTAGTGAAAACACGTAGTTATTTAAAATATTCTCTGCTAAAGTTTGAATAATTTTTGTCAAACATTCATTTTCACATCAACGACGAAACAACTGATGTTTCGCTGTTAGTACAATTTACGTCAACTCAAGAAGATGAGGAAGAAGAAGGAAATGGAGAGAGAGAAGAAGATGGAGAGGAAGAAGAAGAAATAATTAATGACGATGATGATGAATAAAATATGTTTATAACCAAGCATAACAGAACTTGTCGCTCGAGCTGTACCTGATCGACAACGAGCACTCTGACAAGAGTACAACGACTGAAAAGAAGAAGGATAACCAAACATTCATTAAATTTTACTATAATAGACCGTGTAATAGGCCTACTGGGGAAACCACATTAAAAACGCGCTAGGTACACTATCTCATAGGTGGTGTGGAAACGTGTACATAATATTATAGACAATATAGCGTAAGAAAATTTTGTAATTGTTTTTCTCAAAAATGGTTAGTGTTATGAAAAAATGCGTAAGGACAATTTTTGTAGATAATTTCATGATCTACAACTTTTTGTCTGACATATTTTATCATAAAGCTAACCGTTTCACTGAAAAATTCAAAAAGCCCATTTTTCCAACCTTTGACCTTGAATAAAAAAAATTGCAGACATGGGATCGATGGGGACTTTTCACAATTTCATAACAATGGTGTCCCTAACATCTATGCAAATTTTCAGCTTTCTGGGAATTTTTGCAAGGGTCAATGTCTAAATTGACCGGACTAATAATACGAATCTATACAATTTGGTAGCTACTCGGTAAATTGAATATGTGAAAAGACACCCAGAGATTCATTGCGTAGATGGTAAGCTATCTGGAAGCTCAAAACCCTCAAAATTCTATTATATATTTCTATCCGGGAAGTATTAAATTTAATTTCAAATTTTAATTAAAAACAAATAATTTATTTGTATGTATAAAGAAATGGAAACCTAGCGTATTTACCAACAGGCGGCCTTACTACACAAGCTGGTAGATCTCCGATGTTGCTGCGTACAAGTTCCTCCGCCACTGCTTTTGTGAACGTGTAAGTGTTCGGCCAACCGTCAATTAACCTGCAAACAGGTCGCATTATTTGCGGCGCATGTGTGTGATGGTAAAACTTCCTTTGGCTTTGCTATTGGTCCGTTACCACCAAGTAACCTGTTTTCAATTGCTGTTTTAACCACAAATATTTATAGCTCTACTTACTCCTTCGTGATCGAGACCAGCCTCTCATCCCCCATACTCTCTGCCATGCCTATCAATGCATCCGGGTATATTGGGCTGGGGTAGATGTGCTCCAACACTTCTGATTTGATTCTGTCTCGAGTCGCCTGACAATATGCTGTCGATACGTACACGAATGACCTGGAAGCATTTACATGAGCTCATCTTAGTTTATTTGAAGAAATACGCAGTGATGTGATTACATTGATTGTGTTTATTTCTACCCAAAAGTGCCTGTTAGCCGAAATGAAAATAGAACTGATTGTCGGGACGAAGATTCGCGGAAAACCAATACTAAGACGCACACCACTGAGTTTTGAAGTTATATATGTATTGTCTGTCGATATCATACGCTTTAACAGGGAAGTAGAGTAAAATATCGCGAAGAAACCTACACACCTAAGAATACTCCATAAGTATTACGAAGGTATGTGAAGTCTGCCAACCCGCACGACGGCAGCGTGGTGGATATTATGATAGTAAAATTGTATTAATTTACTAATGCGAAGTTTAATTTATAAAATGATGATTTAGAATAATGGCGCAACCAGCATATATAATTAGAAAGAAGGCTAAAAATTATATTATTATACAATATATAGTGTTAACGGCTTTGGTGACGCATATTTTTATATCCTCTTAAATTATTCATGTTTTAGAATCGTTACCCATTTATTCAGAAATACTAGTGTCTTATTATTTATAATGGCATCTGTTCTGTATTATTTTAGCTGGAGAGCTATTCTATTATAAGAATAATTACAATATACCTTAGATTTTTACATTGCTTGGCTAGAGCAAGTATTTCTCTGGTACCACGCACATTGATCAGAGTTGCTTGACGTAAAGTTTCATCGAATCTAGTGGTAGCTGCCATGTGGAATATAACATCAACCTGAACAGATAAATATACTGTAATAATATACTACCAGAGATTGATAAATGTTGTTGTGAAGTGAATATGAATGTTGGAGCATCTGATGGAGACATGCACTTCAATTGTAATGTGAGTCTTGTACGGTACATTCTTTAAAGAAAAGTCTAATAATGTAAATCGCATACTACCATTGTCCGAAACCTAAGCTACACTGTGAAGGCCATGAGAAGTAGGTTACCTTTTTGGCTATGGTGTCCCAACTTTGGACGCTAAGGCCGAGTTGTAATTCGGCCACATCTCCTTCGACTGGTTCTATTTTATTCCCAAAATCTGGATTTGCTTCGCGAAGGGTATCAAATACCTGAAATCATAATAATATCATTTTTAATTTCTCATCATTACCTCATTGGATAGAAATCCGTGGTTTTAATGTTGATTGTTTTAATGTTTTAATGATGTTTGTTTACTTTTAATATTATTCCTGATATCAGCCTTTAATTTGAATTTAGTACTTTTATAGTTTCAACCAATGCCAATCCAACAACAGGCTCGATAGCGACATTATATATTTTTTTAAATATTTAACCAACATCAATGGTAACTTTAAGCGACGCGAATAAAATAAATGATTCCCGGTTTTGTAAATATCGTAAGATGCTAGTGATGTGTTGTTTATCAGTGTGGTGACCGAAAAGAAATAAGTTCTGCAATTGGACATCACGTAAGATCCTTGGTCTAAGCGCGAGGTCCCTAATGTCCAAAATACTACTGCGGTGACGTAGTTGTATAGCATGCGCAGTACAATTATAGTTTTGAAGGCTTGGGTTCGAACCAGTATTAATTTGATATTGAGGTCTAGGCATGGTGATATTGAGGGTTTCTGTTTAATTTTAGTCCATAATTAGGCGTTTGTGGCTGTACAACAAGCATATTTAGAATATCCAAGATAGTCTTAAGTCAATTAAAACATTATCTATTTATTTTATTTATTTATTAAAATAAGGTTCTCCAACAGTACCCACATTTCTTGTTTATAACATAAAAGTAGTAAGGTCGAACTCTGGCATGTGTAGTAATTATAGGAGTACACAACACTCACAAATTAGTACGCAAATTTCATATTTTACAAAAAGACAAATTAAAACTAAAAAACTCAACTAATAATTACAAAGCAAATATATAGAGCCTTTTATAAATTTGTACTTAATGATTGTGAATGATTTATGAGGCTACGCAATGATGGAGGGAATAGTTTAAATTTTGTTTAAGGTGTTCTAATATTTTTTTCTTAGAAATGTTTTGTGAATTATGAAATATGTCTATATTGGGGTTGATTTTATTAACAGAGCTATAAGAAATGCACATTCTTGATATGGGCGCTTGTAAACCTAGATTGGTTTTAGACGATGGAGGGCAAAATGTGTATTTTAGACGGGACCGAAATGTTTATATTGAACAGTAACGAATTGCATTCAACCTCCGAGATTACTATCTATATACGTATATAAAAATGAATCCCTATTTCCATTGGTCACGCCATCACGCGTCAACGGCTCGACCGGTTTCACAATTTTTTTTCTTGTTGTGTTTGTTATTGTCAGGAGAAGGTACTTATGAAAGAAAAATTCAAACAATTGCGCGGAAAATTTAAGAAAATTTAACGACAATGTTAATTTTACATAACTGTCAGTGGTTTGAAATAAGTAAATAATTTTTTTTTTCTGTCCTAAACTATTAATCCCCCTCTATGACATACATAATATTCCTTTTATCCTAATTTTAGTCCCTTTTATTATCTATCGTCTATAAATTTTAAAAATTAATAATATCCGATTATGATTTTTGATATTTATTTTATATTCTCTTTAGTTTATTTCTTTATCTCTGATTTGTACTGTATTTATTTTCTTATATTTGGAATTTTAATATTTTTATAATATTTTTATTCTGAATTTATGTATAATGTGTTTTTCGATTATTTTGTAAGGCCATTGCTTTATTTACCGCTCAATAGTCATAGATAATATTAGACCCGTAAAAATTTACCGTAACTTTTCCTACTTTCAACTTTGACATTGGCAAAATCATCGTCTTCCAACGATGGAGGCACAATTTAAAAATTGAATTGAATTGAATTGAAATAACTGTCAGCGATTGACAGATTGCGCGCATGCATACATAGTTATAGTCCCACAAACTTAACTGGCCCGGTGAGATAGTCACTGTTATCACATTTGGTGTCAGTAAAAATTAATTTGCCACAAAGTGGGTAAGCAAGTCGATGAACAAAAATATTATGGTTGGTCAAAATTTTGAAAACTACTTAATCGATTTTCTATTCTGGTTAATAGTTTCGGAGAAATGCGTGAACAAACATACATATATACAAATATACGTACATACTTATAAAGACTTTTATATTTGTTTGGCAGCCATAACAAACTATTATATTATGTAAATATATTGCAGTTCCTATAATAAAATACATAGTGAAGAAAGTTTGAAGTTGGTTAAAAATATGAAATTATGCACACACTACCTGTGTACCTGGACTTGACATTAAACACCTGGCGATAAGAAAGAACGTAGGTAAATATTAATTAAATAAATAAAAAGACATATTCCTCGAAAATATTTATATTTTAACACAATAATTATGATCATCTAATGTAAGGCGAGTGTTCTCTAACTGAAATAAGCTATACCTAAGCCACCGGGATTATTTGATTCATAAGTCACTTCATCATCAGAGTCACTATATTCGTTTTCACTGCCACTGGATAAATTAATGATGAAAGACTCGTCCAAGTATGCATCCCTACTTTTATACTCATTCTCAAGTTTTTATTCATTCACTATTATCTTACTGAAGGCTTCTGCAATCAAATCATCCATTCTAGTAGTACGTGCGAAATAGTGGTTATGTGGAATTTATTCTCAAAAGCCTGCAACACTAACCTGTGGCGGCAATTACGCGTTCATACAATTTTTCGGATGGTATTATCATAGTTAAAAGACGATTTTCGTCCTTCTTAAAATTTAAGACTTTTAAAATAACATTTCTCGCATCACTTTTTAAAGCTATCAGCATTTTTCGCTAGCTATAACCACTAAACGGAAAATAAATACATGAAGCAAACAACCAATGGCAGTTACGTCAGCGAATGGCAGGCAGATTGACATTTCAAAATGACGTCGTTAGTTCCTCTTTCGGCCACCGGGCCAGATAAGTTTGTGGCACTATAAGACAGGACGTCTGTCGGGTTAACTAGATTTGTATAAAAATAACAAGTCGTCGAAGCTTCTGTGTTGACGAAGCGACATCATTTTAAAGAAAGACATACGTTGACTGGGCATCTGTGGGAGATATCGGGACTCGCAAACGCAACTGTGTGCATGAACGTTGTATATTTTCAATTCTTTGAGAATGTATAGCTTGAGTAGGATTCCAAATCACACTGGCGTACTCTAATATAGTACGAGCTAGTGCATTAAATAAGGCAACTTTAACGCGAACTTGACGAAAATTGACTGTATTATGGATAAATACAACGCAGAAAACAAATCTCTGTATTTTATTATTGCAGTTTAGTTGAACCGTTACCGTTGATTGCTTAAGGATCTAATTTAAGTACTTACACAATCTTTTAGTAAAGCACTGATTCTATCTTTACTTGACATTCCCTTTTTCGCTCTTGATATGACGTAAATCTTTTTTACATCACAAGATCTGGAAATAAATTGATACTACTATAATATTATATTTCTCAAAGTTATGGTTTATCGATTCTCATTTTATACTTTCAGAGTGGAACTATGATGCCTCTGAATGAATTAGGTTGTATTTGCCATGTCACCTGATCAGTTTCTCGATGAGCAGTTTCCCGAGAAAGCCGGTGCCTCCAGTGACGAGGGCCGTCGTGCCGCTGAAGAACCGCTGTATCTCCGAGTCACCGCGAGCTGCCGCTTCCAGGATCGGCTTCTGACGCGCTTTCGCTTCTTCCATTAAAACCTCTGCGGGATCCATGACTGCAACTACTTGGAAAATCGAATCAAAAAGTTGATTTTGAATGCAGAACAGAGTGCCTATATTCTACAGATCGGCGGTCCCTACGCATATACGGTTATGTTGGAAATTGCTAAAGCATATCGCTACGCACATATCCATTACAAAAAAATAAAAATGTGAAACTGTTTAATAGATATTCAAACTTATACTGGTGTGTATAGCTTATATTGTATGTCTACGGTATTGTAGCTTCCAAAGGAATGAACCGATTTCGATGAGTTTTTTTTGTTAAAAATTAATGTGGTCGAGGTGGTTCTTAGCTATAATTTATGAAGATCAATGTAAGAGTTTGAAGATCATCTGTTCATTTCCTTTTCAATTTCGCAAGTTTAATTGATTTGAAAATTGCTGTACCGATACTTCGATGGTATTTACAACAGATGGCACCCTTGTGCTGATGCTGGAGCATCAAACAGTGACACAATACTATAATCAATCCCGCGACACGCGGGACTGGATAATGACGCGAGATACTGGAATAACATGGTATGACTGTTTTTATTAGAAATAATTTAATAATCCAACTTCAAAATGGCTTTATCTCTGGCCACGGTTGTGCTTGTCTAGGCCAATAATTATTAGAGAAATGGTATTGTTGGTCACAACCTTATGATGCTATAACCGCTCGTTAAAGAAGTGCGTTTAATATTATATGGTGCCGGTGCCGAGCGGGGTCGTTCTGCTCACGATCCCGCTCGGCACTCTCCCTCTGCGAGAGGACTCACTCGCAGAAGGAGGAGCCCCAGTTAGCACCTGCCAGAGGGCGATAGATAAGGAATCAAAATAAAAAAGAAATAGAAGCACTGCAAAACAAAAATGAAGTCCAACTCATTTGTAGTTAAAACTTACCGACTAATGGTATTATAACTAGTCACTGATAAATTTATAAAAGATTTATCACTTCTGCAAAATTATTTAAAAATCAAGTTACATATCCCCAAACCAAATGAGTAATTAACTTACAATTTTTTATTATATAACGATTGTAAGGTACGTGACTTACAGCAAAATATACTCGAATATACGGCGGAGCACTAACTGCGTACTAATGACCAATGCTAGTGCCTAATTACAATGAACAAAATTACCAATTTTCTGAACGGTGAACTAATAAATAGAACTTAATGTATATTTTGACGGTCAGAATATATTGAGTATCGACCTGTTACCTACAAATAAAATTTTCTGTGCGTTACAACACAATAAATATTATTTGATTCGTTTTCATGTAGCTCTTGATTGGTAATATAATGTACATTGTCTGCTTTGCTTTTTATTATGTATTTATAATTATACAACGCATGTGAGAAAAAAATGTTTGGACTCGAAAATGATATTTTATGGCGGAAATTTAGTTTGGAGTTGCTTTGGAAGCACAATGTTATTAGAATTAAGCAAAGATATATTTTTTCTGTGAAGTTACGATTTTTAAATCAGCCGCTCAGATATAATTGCTTTTTTAAGATGAGTGTAATAAACAGGATATCCAGGTACTGCTTTGTTTTTGCAATACCTGTATTAAAACTGGATCCGCTGCTGATAGTGTAGACGCGTGATTAGGGGCAAGGTTACCACGATATTGGTTCAGATGTTTACATCTAAACTATAGAAATTTACACAGTAATTGCGAGATTGGTCTGAGCTGCCGAATTAGCGATAAAACCTCCCCTAAATATAGTAATAAGACGGAAATAAGTTTTGTGCATCATTAGCAGTTGCTACACTGCGAGGGATAAATGCTATAAGTTTATAGAAGAATAATAAAGTGGGAAGATAAAATAAATATAATTAAATAACTAATGCCAGTGAAAATGTCGATAGTTTCAATATTGCATGTGGCGATTCCTTAAGTCATTATGATAAGTAGTTTTGAATACAAAATATACACCACGGTTAACCTTTTGCACCGATTTCGGCTTAAATTAATTATAGATATCTATATGTATAAAAGAAAGTTGTGTTAGTTACACAATTCATAACTCAAGAACGGCTGAACCGATTTGGCTGAAAATTGGTGGGGAATGGGGGGGGGGGGGTAGCTTAGTACCAGGAGACAGACATAGGATACTTTTTACTATTGTAAAAAAGCTGAAGAGTTTGTTTGTTCGAACGCGTTAATTACACGGACAACAGGTACGAATTGAAAAATTTGAATTTACTGAATCTAAATTTACTGTTGGATATCCCATTTATCGAGGGAGATTTTAGGCTACGTACCATCACGCTATGACTAATAGGAGCAGAGTATCAATGTAGATGTTACAAAAACGGGGAAAAATGATTACCCTTCCTTTTGTGTTATTGCTTGATATTGCGTGCGCGGCGTAAACGATTAAAGTTACGCAACAATCATGTATGAGGGAACTGTTCCTGTTAATTTGTTTTTATATATATTACAAAATATAGTCCCCTGTCACATCTCGTTGTCATCTAAACGCGATAAACTTTAAAACTTCACATCGGATTTCGATGAAATTTGCTATGGAGATAGTTTGTGAGGCTGGGACAGACATAGGCTACATTTATCTCGGAAAACACCTTTACGCAAGCGAAGACGCGAGTTAAGCTAGTATATTATACAACAAAGTCCCTCACCATATCTGTCTGCCTGTCTAAATGCAATAAACTCGAAAATATAAATTAAAATACTGGTGATAGGTCTCTCATATGTGAGAGTTCGCCTGTGTCGGTACCACCGCAATGTCTATTTCTGCCGCCAAGCAGCAGTGGGTAGTTACTGTTGTGTTCCAGTTTGAAGGACATTATAGCCAGTGTAACTACTGGACATAATAAGAATTAAGATCTCATGTCTCAGGATGACGAGCGCAGTGGGATACTAAACAATTCTTTGTAATTCAAGGTGTTGGATGGTGTTTCTACTGTATGTGGGCGGTCGTATCGCTTACCATCAGGCTAATGGCAAGCTTGTTTCGTCATTCAAAGCAAATTCAAATAAAAAAAAGTACTCAATGGATTTCGATGAAAATTGTTGTGGAGATACTTTGAGACCCTCGGAAGAATATAGGCTATTTTCTATCCTGGGAATTATATTGTGAGACTTTTATCCTAGGAAATTATTTCACGCAGGGGTAGCTGTGAGCAAAAACTAGTGTTTCTGACACGTTAGTATACTATATAATATACTTGTGCACTATATGTACTAATAACCTGTTGTAAAAATAACCTGTTGTATATAAAGCACTGCCGATTGATTTACGTAAAACGGTGTTAAACTTGTTAATTTTGTTATAATTAGATCTTTGCATTTCAAACCGTCTGTACCTATTGTTAAGTGTTTCATTACAAGGCGTTTCCTGTGACCTCGATGGGGCATGCAATTAATTACCCACGAAATTTAATGTTCGATACGTCTCTCTCTCTTCTATATATTATTTTTCTCCGGACGTGTCGAAGTGTTTGCAGCCGTCATGGCTACGAGGTGGACCGGAGGGTTTGTTCGTACGAAAAGTCAAAGTAACAATATCTGTTCAAAAAAGTCTAAGTTACAGTATCAGTAGAGGTGATTTGGCAGCCGGTCTTTTGGATTCTTATTTATTGGATAATTAAATGATCGTAATATTTGAAGATTAGTTTTATTTTGTGGTCTAACTGTGTAAATGGGCCAATGATGGTTGAGTAAAACATCATTTGGCCACCAAACCCCTGTTTGGTGTATTTCATTAGCGGGAGTAGGCGTTCAGTGGCGAGCAACGCCCAACCCTGAAGATGGTAGAGGCCATGAGGGCCTTTAAGTCGAGACGCCATGGAGGAATGGCATCTTGGGCTTGAGGCCCCGGACCATCACGGCAGTGCGACCTGTCTTTGCTGAATGGCTGAACAGGTACCACAGTGCGGCAAATTTTCGGTTGCCATAGGTATTCGCCGGGCATGGCTGTTTGGGTGATTATCTGTGCCGGATCGTAGGTACGGAGATGTCGACCGTGTGTCACTTTGAAACTGCCCGCGACAAATAAATATTTTCTTGACATCTACTTGGTCAGATGAATTAGGGTCCAGGAATCTAACCCATAGCTCCTTTTTGAATAAAACAGTATTATCAATATCATTCATGTATTTTGATCACAATTGGACAGTGTTGTATATAGTATAAAATAATTTGAACAAAAAATAGCCAATGATAGCGAAGTATAAAAAGCTGGCAATTTTAAACCAAAATTGCATTCTGACGCCTTTTTTAGTGTTTTCTAAATTGTCCTTGACGATGTATTTACGAAATCCAAGAAAATAGGTCTCGAGTAAGTCCTCATACAGAAGAGGTGTCATATTAAAGTTGAACAGGACTTTATCTGTTATGGACAGCCTGTTGTACAAGTCGACGGTGTTGCCATCCTTGAAGGTCCACTCGTTGGTCAAAAGTACGACAGCACCAAAGTTGTCTTGTAAATTTTAGTGTATACTTTCATGACCCTGGAAATAAGCATTTGAATACTTTTAGGGAAGTATTTTTTGGAATTAAAATTGTTTACATTTGATAGTAAATGGCTTGTGGTGTTATATATATTTTAAAATGAATGATTTTGCATTAGTTTTACCAAAACTTACGAAGGTATTCCCGCAGGCAGTTTCAATCGTAATAAAAAGACCAGCGTGTCAACGAAGTACGCAGGTATATAGTGCAGCATCCAGTATAGAAGCCGAAAGATGAATTTGTTGCTGGTTTCCACAAACCCGCAATACCAAACAGATTTAGGAGATGCGAGAGATCTCATTCGGTGAGTACGGAGGATTTTGTTCCCAGCATCTGGAATATAAATAATAATAATACATAATAATATTAGCTCTGTATACACTGTCACACAGTTGGGCACGGGCTTCTTCTAATACTGAGAGGGATTAGGCCTTAGTCCACCACGCTGGCCTAGTGCAGATTGGTAGACTTCACACACCTCGAAATCCCTATAGAGAACTACTCAGGTATGCAGGTTTCCTCACGGTGTTTTTTTCACCGTTAAAGCCAGCGATTATTCACAAAGAATACACACATAATATTTAGAAAAGTCAGAGATGTGTGCCCTTAGGTTTCGAACCTTTTTTATTTTTGTTTCGTGGAGATAGTGCCTTATCACTACCGCCCAGCCTTCATGGGGGCGACTAGGTGGTTATGTTAGATTACCGTGCCTTACGACCCGGCGTTGAACCGCTCGGATTTGATGATGACCTTCAGATGACCGCCGGGCGGAGTCCCTAACCTATATACAACGCACGGCAAACCAACTAAAACTCCGCGGTGGCTCTCTTCAGCGCATTAAGGACGGCTTCCTCTGATAGAAGTGTCTGAGTCGTCGTCCGCAGCTGGTCCTGCGCATTTGTGCCTGTTGCCGCCTCGTCTCCTATGAGGAAGGCGGGGGGTATTCTCAGAAGCCCCCGCGCATCCGGTCGGTGTGGCGGTCATCGCAATGTGCGAGATGTGCACTATGTACACTAAGGGTGTACGGCCCCCAGCCGCTCGTTGACGACCCCCCGATAGCTTACTGTAGCCTAGTAGCCTTACGACAGGCAG